>NC_079361.1:900000-1181596 GCF_029582105.1 Oenanthe melanoleuca
CCTGTGCTGTGTCACAGCCGAGGGAGGAGCCTGGCTCTGGTGTCCCTGACTCAGCAGGGCGTTCCCAGAGCCCCCCATGGCTGTGTGTCACCCTGCCATGCTGCGGCTGATGTCTGTGGGCGTGGCAGAAGCACAGCTCTCTCTGCCAGCCCCACGGGAGAGGGGACATGGAGACAGAGAGGGTGCCAGTGCCCGTGGGACAGCCAGAGCCCTCCCACCCTAGGGGTGATATATCACCTCGGGCACACAGCAGGGAGGGGTTATCTGATTGGTTATCTGCACCTGGGAGCAGTGAGAACCTCTTGGTGTCTGTGGGTGTGACACTGAGGGTCTGTCATGATCTCTTAGGGGACAGAGCAGTTCCAGCACTGTGCTGGGGAAGGACCTTGACTGGGGGGTGTCTGTGCTGGGTGCCAGAGGGAAGGACATTCCCTGTGCAGGACATGCTGAGGGGGTGTCTGGAGTTCCACATGTCTCATCTGGCTGGAGAAGGGGCCCACCTCTCTCCCCAGGTCAGGGGTGGAACCTGTCCTGGAGAGGGCTGTCTGTGTCACATTGGAGTCCCAGCCAGGTGTGCAGCCTCTCACTGCTCCACTCTCTCCTCAGGCACCACCTGTGTCCTCGTGTCCTTTCCCTTTGTCTTCAGCCCCTGCCTGGCCTGCAGAGAGAGCACTCCACAGTGGGCAGCCTTCATCTACTACCTCCCCTTCATTGTCATCTTCCAGTTTGGCTGGGCAGCCACGCAGGTGTCCCACCTGGCCCTCATCCCCGAGCTGGTGAGCAGTGACCATGGGAAGGTGGAGCTCACAGCTTTCAGGTGAGCACAGACACACCTGGGAGACCCCTGGGCCTGGGGGAGCTGTCCTGCCCATGGTGGGTGCCATCACTGTGTGACAGGAGGTCCCTGGGTGCTGTGGCACACCAGAGACCTTGGCATGGCAGGACAAGGACTGGGCCATGTGAGTGTTCTGTGGGATGTGCTGAAGGATACTGGTCTTGGGTTGGTGGCCCAAAGCCTTTGCTGCCAGGAAGGAATACTTGATGGCAGGGATGTCAGTGACACAGCCCATGGGACACTTCCCTGAGCTGGGGACACTTCTCCTTTGGGAATAGACGGTGGAATTTAGGGGAGGGACTGTCCCTCCCAGATGACCTCAAGGAGAGCTGGCCACTGTCCTAGGGACTGTTCTGGAGGTGAGATGTCTCCAGGGCCAGGTAGGCAGTGCACTTGGCTCATCTCTGTCAGGATCGAGATGTGAGAGGAGATGTTTATCCCGTGGAGCAGGATGAACAGGGAGGATGTGGGGTAACTGTGGGTCCAAGTGCTCCCAATCTGGGGGCACTGGCTCAGGCAGCTCATGGAATCCTTGAAGCAGAGGTGAACTGTGCCTGGAGGGGAAATAGACTGGCTGTAGGGATATTGGTTTCCTCCCAGTCATGCCCTGAGGTTTGGATTGGGCACACTGGGAGTTGCAGCAGTAAGGCTGATGCCTGGCCAGGAGCCTTGTGCCCTCAGAGGTGTTGTGTCAGCTATGATCTGGCTTGGAGGGCAGCTGTGGGCAGAGGTGTCCTGCTGTGCTGTCCCCATGCTTGTCCTTCTGCATCACCCCAAGGTTTCCTTCTGCTCAGGTATGCTTTCACTGTCATGGCCAACATCACTGTGTACGGCCTGACCTGGCTCCTGCTGAACTTCCAGATGGACCAGCCCGACCATATGGAGCACCTGGGCCCACAGGACATCCATGTGTTCCGGGTGAGTGGCAAGGCACAGTCCCTGGGGCTCCCTGTTCCCATAGCTCAGCTGGGGAGGTGACTCAGGGGACAGTGCCCTAAAATCTCACCAACTGGGCAAGAGCCACATGAAGCACTCCCTGGGGTTTGGGCACTCTTCCTTCCCCTCCAGAGTGCTGGGGGCTAATGGTGGGCTGCCCTCACTGCTGTGCTCACCCCTGTTCCTCACCAGAACTTGGCCCTCATCGTGGTGGGGCTGGGGGCTGTGTTCTCCCTCATCTTCCACCTGGGCACCAAGGAGAAGCCATACCCATCAGGGGTGCTGCCTGAGCCAGAGGAGAGCACCCCGCTGCTGCACAAGGAGCCCCCAGGCCCCGCACGCCCACTGCTGCTCTGGAAGGACTGGCTGCTGCAGCCCTCCTTCTACCAGGTACGGCTGGCCAGGGCTCCCCTGGCCTGGGCTGCTGCCCCCCTTGGCACCCTGGGTGTCCTGCAGCCACGGGACTTGCCCAGGTGTGGGTGAGGATGGAGATAGGGGCTGTTCTGGGCACCACCTCAGAGGGGCCATCCCCTTCCTGCTGGGCAGCTGCACCATGACAGCTGGGCAGGGAAGGTCCTTCCCACAGGCTGAGCAGTGATGCCCTTGCCCTGTCCCCTCCCAGGTTGCGGTGCTCTACATGGCCACTCGCCTCATCGTCAATCTGTCCCAGACCTACATCGCCATGTACCTCACCAACTCGCTGCTGCTCTCCAAGGTGGGAACAGGGCAGGTCCTGGGGCGCATGGGAGGGTGTCCTGATGTGGCATGGGGCTCATCTCCTCCCTTTATTTGTCCCTTGCAGAAGTACATTGCTACCATTCCCCTAGTGATGTATGTCAGTGGTTTCCTCTCCTCATTCCTCATGAAGCCTGTGAACAAATGGATTGGTCGGAATGTGAGTCCAGGGTGTTGGAGAGGTTGGAGTTTGACCCCAGGAGAGGCCCAGGGGCCAAATCCTGCTTTGCTCCTGGTGCACCTGAGCTGGAGAGCCAGGACCCCTCATAAAACCCTCTGCCAGCAACCACCCACTGTAACATAGGTCCTGCTGCAACTGGGGGTAGTGGGCAGGGATGGGGATCTGGGTCCTGCTGGGTCTGGGGATGGTGGGCAGGGGTGGGGACAGGGGCCTGTCTTGTACATCCCTGGGGCTGGGGAAGGTAATGCTGGCCCAGAGTTACCACGTCCCATGCAGGTCTGACTGGGCTGCAGAGCACTGTGGTGCCCATCAGGGGCAGAGGGGTGGTCTGGCTATGCTGGTCTGGGTGGGCACATGGTCTGCAATGCCAGCATGAGGGACCTGCCCCCACAGTGTGTCCCCTCCATGCTGTTGGGAGTGTCCCCTGCCCTCACAGACACACTCCCACAACTCTGCCCAGGGCTCAACCCTTGGGCTGCAGAACAGCCTGGAGCACAGCAACAACCTGCTTTTGGGGTCTCCTTGTTTAAATATAGCTGGGACAGAGCCAGGGCTGTTCCTCCTGGGTCCTGGGCAATGCTGGCCCTGTGCCCTCCCTGCTTGCTCCTCCCTCACCGAGTGTCAGCTGTCTGAACTCCCCCTTCTCTCTCTGCCCATCCCCGTTGCAGCTGACTTACTTTGTGGGCATCCTGGTGGTCCTGGCCTTCGCCTCCTGGGTGGCCCTGGCCAGGCCAACAGGAGATGAGATCTACGGGCTGGCAGTGCTGCTCGGGGCTGGCTCAGCCACAGTCCTGGTCACATCCCTGTCTATGACTGCAGATCTCATTGGCACCAATACGGTACGGCCACTGCTCCTGGTGGGATGGGGTGGGGGGTCACGGCAGGCACAGAACCACAGTCTGGGCTGGGCACTGGTTAGGGTTAGGGGATGGAGACGCTGGGAGTGGGCTCAGCTGGGCAGCCCTGTGAGTGCTGTGCCCCATGCTCTGCTGCAGTGAGGGCTCTGCCCGTCAGGGGGCACACAGGGCTGCGTGGCCCAGCACAGCACAGTATGGTTCCCTCTCTTCCCACAGCACAGCAGTGCGTTCGTCTATGGTGCCATGAGCTTCACAGACAAGATGGCCAATGGCCTGGCTGTTGTGATGATCCAGAACCTGCACCCCTGCCCGTAAGCACTTCTGCAGGCCTGGGACCCCCACTCTTGGGGGCCACGAGGAAATATTCCAGGGTTGATGTTGTATTGCACTGAGAAAGAGGCATAGGAGGGAACCAGTTTGGATTGGAAGGGACCTCAAAGCTCATCTCCTTCCACCCCCTGCCACGGGCAGGGACACTTCCACTGCACTAGGTTGATCCAAGCCCTGTCCCACCTGGACTGGAAGACTTCTAGGGATGGGGTAGCCACAGCTGCTCTGGGCAACTTGTGCCAGGGCCTCCCCACCCTCACAGGGAGGAATTCCTTCCCAATATCCCCATCTAACCTGCCCTCTGGTAGTGTAGTGGGAAGCCATTCCCCCTTGTCCTAGCCTGTAGCCTGGGACTCCAGTCCCAGCCTCTAACCATATCCCTGCCTGTCCTCACAGGACTGAGCTGTGCTGCCCTGCCTGTGTCAGCTTCTACCGCTGGGTGATGGTGCTGGTCACCGGCGGCGTTGCCGTTGCTGCAGTCGCCACGCTGTGCTCCATCATGGTGTGGCCCATCCAGATCCGCTACAGTGAGTGGGGCTGAGGGCCTGGGGGCAGCCCAGTGTGGGGCTGGGGCCACTGGGAGCTCCGTGCTCAGTGCCAGCCTGGGCTAAAGCCATGGTGTCTTTGCAGATGGCCCTGTCGTCACTGGGCTGGCTGCGGCCATGCTTGCAGGGGAATCCTCATGGTAGGACATGGGGCAGGGCCATTGTCCCGCTTCTGCTGCTGTCCCCAGAGAGGGGCTGTGTCTGCTTGCTGTGCCCTTCTGGGGAACAACACTCCCCTGGCCTGGTCATGGCCACACTGGCCCTGGGGCTCCAAGGGGTGTCAGGGACAGCTCGATGTGCTGGCAGCAAATGTGGGGGACAGTGGGGTGACCTTTGCCAGGCTGGGGAGCCAACACCCAGGCTCAGTGCCTATTGTGCCTCTCTGGGTGCCTGTGCCTTGCTGTGGGGTGGGGGAACAGGACAGACCCCTCGTGCTGCTTGGGGCCCTGCTGGGTCAGGCCCTGGTGCTAGCAGAAGACTCCAGGAAGGCGAAAGCAGCGCATGTGGGTCACCCCACGCTGCCATCTCTCCTGACCTGTCCCTTCCTCCTCTTCCTCCAGGTGCTGTCAGTCTGCAGGGGCTGAGCAGCACAAGGATCCCTGAAAGTGGCACTGGGAGCGCCGAGGGAGAGAGCCAGAGCAGCACCATCAACTGAGCGGGGCTGTGTCCTTGGCCACCATGTCCTCAGGGCTGTGTCCTCAGCCACCGCGTCCTTGGCCACCGCGGTGCCACACGCTGAGTCTGGAGCGTCCCCTGCACTGGGGACCACTGGGCTCTGGGGAGGGGGGTGACCCCCACCCTGTCTCCTTGCACTGGACTCGTATTCCCACCCTGGACTCGTGTCCCCATCCAGAACTCGTGTTCCAGACCCCACCGGGCCGATGAAGGCTGTCCCTGGTGCGGTGCAGCGTCACCTCTCACTGCACAATGAACACTATAAGGGCCTAGGCCAGGCCGGAGCAGCCCCACAAGAGGGGGGCGCCCGGACCGAGGTTTTAACCTGCTTTTGTAAGGCCAATACGTACAAACGGCACTTTATAAAGGAGGAGGAAAAGGAAAGAAAAAACCAAGCGCAGCGCTGATGGCCCTGGGATGGGAGCGGGCTGACCTCTGGGGCACGTTTGGGACGCGCACGGGGTTCGGAGGGGGCTCAGCGCTGCTCCCGCCGGGCCCCTCAAAGAGCGGCGTCCTGAGGGGCGGGGGCGGTAAGGGCGTCCGCCCTCAGTAGCCATGGCGGCGGCGGAGCCGGACACTACTGATTGGTCCATGCGAGAGGCCCCGCCCCCGGGACAGGACAGCCAATGGGGTCCCGCCCCCCCGGGCAGGACAGCCAATGGGGTCCCGCCCCCGGGGCAGCCCAGCCAATGGGGACCTGCCCCGGGATAGGACAGCCAATGGGGCCTCGCCCCCGGGACAGCCCAGCCAATGGGGCCTCGCCCCCCGGGCAGGACAGCCAATGGGGCCTCGCCCCCGGGCAGGACAGCCAATGGGGCCTCGCCCCCGGGGCAGCCCAGCCAATGGGGCCTCGCCCCCGGGACAGGTCAGCCAGTGGGGGCGGGGACTGAGAGAGGGTGTAGATGTGTGTAAATATGAGTGTGTGTGTGCGTGAGACTGTGTGTAAATGTGTGTGTAAATGTGTGTGTGTGTTTATGTGTGTGTGAGTGTGCGTGAGACTGTGTAAATATGAGTGTGACACTGTAAATGTGTGTAAATATGAGTGTGCATGTAAATCTGTGTGTGTAAATGTATGTGTGTGTGCGTGAGACTGTAAATGTGTGTGTAAATAGTGTGTGTGAGACTGTAAATGTGTGCGTAAATGAGTGTGTGTGTGTGTGTGTGTGTGTGTGTGTGTGTGTGTGTGTAAAGGGGTGTGTGTGTGTGTAAATGTGTGTTTATGTGAGTGTGTGTGAATGTGTGTGTGAGCATGTGTGCACGTGTCTGTCTTTGTGTGTGCGAATGTGTGTGAGTGTGTGTCTGTGTGTAAATGTGTGTCCTGCCCTGTGTGTTCACACGTGTGCGCTGGGATGTGCTGGGTGTGAGCAGGAGGCTGCCGAGGGTTTGTGCATAACCCATGGAATGGTCTGGGTTGGGAGGGACCTTAAAGCTCAACTCGTTAAACTTCCACTGTCCCAGGCTGCCCCAAGCCCCAATGTCCAGCCTGGCCTGGGACACTGCCAGGGATCCAGGGGCAGCCACAGCTGCTCTGGGCACCCTGTGCCAGGGCTCCCCACCCTCCCAGGGAACAATTCCTGCCCAATATCCCATCCAGCCCTGCCCTCTGCCAGTGGCAGCCATTCCCTGGCTCCTGTCCCTCCATCCCTTGTCCCCAGTCCCTCTCCAGCTCTCCTGGAGCTCCTTTAGGTCCTGCAAGGGGCTCTGAGCTCTCCCTGGATCCTTCTCCAGGTGAGCACCCCTAGCTGTCCCAGGCTGGCTCCATGGCAGATGTTCTCCATGCCCTGTGCCGCTCACACAGGTCCGTGTGCGCACCTGCGTGGGCTGGCACCGAGCCCCTGCCGGAGGGGCTGCGTGGCACAGCAGGACGCGAGTGCGGGGTGAGGGTCGGGACTGGTGGGTGTGACAGGGTGTCGCCAAGGGCAGGTGGTGACACCCCGAGTGTGCCCGGTGTGGGGGAATGGAACGGGATGCAGCCGGATGGAGCGGGAGCCTGAGAGTGTGGTGGGCGTGCGGGGCGCACCCCCTCGGACCGGCCCGGGTTTATTTATGGCCCCTCCTCGCTGCGGGCAGGGCGTTATCAGCCCAGGTCCAGAGAGCGGGGCTGAGCCGGGCTCGGTTCGCGGCCTTGGCGCTCCCCCGGGCCCGCGGGGGGAGCGCGGTCTCGGCTCTGCCCAGCGCTCCGGCCCGGCCGCGGCCCCTCCCCACCTCCCTTTTGGGGTCCCGTCCCACGGCAGAAACCCCCCGGGCGGGGGGCGGACGTGCCCCCGGCACTGCCTGGCCTTGGGGTCCGGGGCAGGAGCAGGGAGCGGGCACCGGGCGGACAATGCTGTGACATGGCGGGATGTCCCGGGTTTGCGGGGTGCCCATGGATTGCGGGGTGCCCGTAGAACTGCGAACTGCACAGGATAACAGAGTTCCGCGGGATCGCGGCTGTGCCGCTCTGGTTCTCAGCGCTGCTGCGGCTGGAGTGCATTCGCAGCTGGTCTGGGGAGCAGCTGGCTGGTCCCGCATTCCCCCGGCACCGGGCTGGGGCTGCCCCGGCCGCTCCCTGAGAACCTGCCGCGGCCGCCCGGCCCCGCCCTCTACCCTTCCTCGGGAGGAGGAGGAGGAGGAGGAGGAGGAGGAGGAGGAGGAAGAAGAGAAGGAGGAGGCAGCAGCGGAGCAGGAGCAGCGCTGGAAGGAGTGGGAGCGGGACAGCTCCGACGGGACGGGGGAGCCCGGCTGTGCCCACAGCAGGTACCGCGCGGGGAGCGGGGGCCTGGCCGGGCCGGGGTTCTGGGGTCGCCCGTGGGTTCGGGACCGCAGCCGCCTTCCCGTCCCCTCTGCAGCCAGACCGGCCACGCGCTCCCGCAGCCAGCACGGGCCGTGACCCGGGCCGGCACCCCTCGGGCCAGGGATCACTTCCCCCGTCACTCCAGCCCCCGCTACACACGGGGGTCGCATCCAGCACATGATTCCATGGGACAGGCAAAGGGGTCGTGCGGCCGCGTGAGCTCTGCTGTTCCGGTCCCAGCGTGGCCTGAGTCCCGTCCCCGTGTGCTCCCCGGTGGAGGGACAGCTTTGGGATCTGCTGTGCTGCAGGAATAGACCTTCCCCACAACCTGCCGCCTCTCTACCAGCTGTCGGACTCATCTCTCATGCCGGGGAAGCTGAGGCGCGGCAGACGCGATGTGCTGGGGGAGAAGCAGTGGCGGAGCCTGGAGGAGAGGGGAAGTGCCCAGCTGGAGCAGCCCAAGCTCTCCAGGTGGGTGCTGCACCTCACGGGGACGCATCCCCCACCCCAGCGCCACATCCCACTTGTGCCCCTCGAGTCACCCCCTCTGATGTCTCCTTCCAGATCCAGGACCTATGAGTCCTCCTGCAAGGAGGCAGAGCAGGCGGCCACGGGCAGGCAGGGACCCCCATCCCCCTCGGTGAGTCTTGGGATACCGGAGCTGAGGAGCAGGACCCCAGCCCCAGCCCCATGGGCTCGGCTGGACACTCTCTTGGGGCGGGGACCGAGGGAGGGCTCGTCCCGGTTCTGTGGCAGGCGTGGTGATGGAGCAAGGGGCTGCAGGATGCCAGCGGTGCCAGGGCTGACCCCGAGCCGGCCCCGATCACCACCCCCACGACCTCCCGCAGCTGAGCAAGCAGGACAGCAGCTACCGCCGGGCCTTTGGGGAGCTCGCCGAGCAGGACGTGCTGCTGGGCTGCTTCTCATGCGCCTGGCAGAGAGAGATGCCCTACCACGGCCGCCTCTATGTGTCCTCACGCCACATCTGCTTCCACTCCAACCTCCTGCTCAAGGACATCAAGGTGGGCTGGAGCGGGCGTGGGGCCGGTTGCAGGGGCACAGGTGGCAGCCGGGAACACGGTGACACAGCCTGTCTGTCCCCCTGGCACAGGCTGTTGTCCCTGTCACCTCCATCTCAGCCCTCAAAAAGACCAACACGGCGCTGCTGGTGCCCAACGCAGTCAGCATTCGCACGGCCAAGGGGGAGAAGGTGAGAGCGGGGACAGTGCTGGGGGCAGCCTCACCTGGGGGGGCTGTTTGGAGTGTCCTGGTTCCCTGGGCTCTGGGCCATGACCGAGGGGACAGCTCTGGCAGAAATCCCCTTCCCGTTCCCCGGCAGTTCCTCTTTGTGTCGCTGCGCCAGCGAGAGGCCACGTACCAGCTCCTGAGGTCGGTCTGCAAACACCTGCAGGTACGCAGGGATGGATGGGGAGGGGGACTCCATCCACCCATTGCAGGGCACCTCCCTTCACCTCTCCTTGTCCAGGACAGTGGCCAGAGCCCTCGAGACTCATTGAACAATGGGGAAACCCCTAGGAAGTCTCAGGTAAGGCCAGGAAATGGAGGGCAGGAGGGTACAGCAGGAGGAGGAGTGGTCCCAGCCCCCTGGATAGGGTGGGCTGGGTGCAGTGACCCTGGGAAGACGTCAGGGAGAAACATGAAAAGCTCCAGCCCGGGGCAGCACAGACCCCAGGACCCTCCCTTCTTGTCAGGGACATGGGTCCCATCAGGTCCTGCCCATGTCCCCATGGCAGTGGGCAGGTGCCTTGGGGACACACATCATGACTAAGGCTTGTCCTCTTTCTCGAGACAGTCAGATGTGGAAGAGAGCACCCCGGAGCCCAACAGCCTCCATGAATCCCTGGGTGAGTGGCTGCTCTGGTGCAACGCCTGCATGCTCACAGCCCTACTCGTGTCCCCCTGCATTCGTGCCCCACCGGCAGCTCTGGGCTCTGCTCCTCCTCCCTGGACGCGTGTGGGCCGAGCCCCCGACCAGCATCTCCCACAGCTCCAGGGAGTGCAGGATCGGCTCTTTGTGGCCCGGTGTGCCCCCAGGACACCTAGACCCCTCTGTGGGGCATTCACCGAGTGTCTCCTGGTCACCTGCAGATGAGCCAAACCCCAGATCGAGGCAAGCGGAGGACGAGGATGACGAGGTGGCCCTGCTGGTTCCCAGCAGCAGCGAACGGGTGCCCTCAGCAGAGACACGTGGCCTCTGGGGTGGGTCAGGGGGCACAGGACAGGGGGAGGATCCTGGGGGTTTACAGCCTGCAGAGCCGAGCACAGACTCAGTGCCGCTAACGCTGCATTGTCCTGGCAGGGGGACCCCATACCGTGGTCTGGGCCAGAGCCACTGCACTTTGGTCCCAGCTAAAACCCCAGCTGAGCCCTGTCAACATCATCATCCTCATCTACCTGCTGCTGTGAGTCCCCATCCCTACTGAGCCCTGCACAGCCTCTCCAGGGTGCACTGGCAGGCCAGGATTCCTGCATTTCCCCAGGGAGATCACACGGGAGCCTGGCCATGGCACTGCTCCTGCCCCCTGGTGCCACCCTGTGCCCCCTGGCTGACGCTGGCCTGTCCTCAGCATGGTGGCCTTGCTGCTGTCCTCGGGGTACATCGGTCTACGCATCGCGGAGCTGGAGCAGCAGCTGGAGTTCGTGGGGGCTTGGCCAGACCTCAACCTGTCACAAAAGTGAGTGGTGGAGCATGGGGGGACCTTTGTCCCCAGCAGAGACTCTCCCTCACCCTGCCTCCCCCCAGGTACAAGACAACGTGAGGCCACTGAGGACCATGACCATAGCTCCAGCCAGGGGTTCAGGGGCTGCTCTGAGCCCTTCCTTCCTTGGCCTCTCAGGGGGTGCTCTGTCACCAAGTGCCTTCCAGCCCCCCGCATGTTCTGGGAAGCCCATGTGTGTTGTGAGGCTCCATCTCACTGCCCCGTGTCTGCCCAGCAGAGGAGACCCAGGGAGCTCCCAGCAGGGCACAGGGCTGGAGTCAGCACCAACCCCCACCCAGCCCTCCCTGCTAAAGGGGGCAGGCAGAGGGGGCCAAGCCCCAGGCAAGGCAGGGGCACAGAGAATAGAATATTCTATTAATAAAGATTAATAAAATCTGTATTGTATTAGTAGTTACTCCTTGCTGGGCGAGATGCCACAGGATGAGCATGAACCAGTCCCCCATCACAGGCACCCTGCTCCCCAGAACAGACCAGCAGCACCAGGGCTTTGACTCTGACTGGTGCGGGGAGGCAGCTCCACATGCTGATGTGCCAGGGTTTCAGGGAGCAGCAGAAGACCCTGAGCAGCCCCCGGGGTGCTGGATCCTGGTGACAATGGGAGACAGAGGGACAGGGGGCAGTGGGGGTGCACCAGGGAGCCCCAGGGTCCTGCAGCTGGCCAGGTCCTGGCTCTTGCCCTGCTCCTTCCCTGGGACAGGGCTCACCTGCCAGAGGAAGGAGTTCCAGCAGGCACAGGGTCACAGGTATATGCTGGGGACAATGGGTTCACACAGGTTCTGAGCATAAGCTAGGGGTGGGAGCACAGCTGGGGGCACACCAGAACCTGCACCCCACAGAAGGATCCACCCAGCCCAAAGCCCTGGAGCTCAATCCCATTCTGGCCCAGTTAAGGGGCCCTGGGGCTTCCCCCAAGCACCAAGGTGCAGAAACTGAGGCACTGACCACTCCTTTCCCTGTGCCATTTCCTGGGCCATCCCTTCCCCAGATTCAGGGCTCAGCTCCGTGCCTGGGGCAGCAGCAGTGGGAGATGCCAAGGTCAGGGATCCTCCTCATCCTGCTGCTCAGTCCCATGGACTCTGCCCCACACCCCCAGCCCGGGGGGGGCTTCCAGCAGCAAGCCTGGTCCCCACAGCAGAAGACACTAATCACTGCGGGGAGGAGCTACCCGGGTTCCCTCCCAAGGCCTGGAACAAGGCACAGGCGTGGGGCATAGGGCTGTACCCCACGGAGAGGTGTCCCCTGTCTACAGGGCTCCACTGCCCAGGGAGGGGGTGCCCCCCCACCATGTGAGGGTCCCACCTGCATGGGGACAGCAGGACTTCTGCCTCCAGGGCCTGCAGGACCGAGGGGCTCTGGCAGCTGCCCCACACCGAGGGGCTGAGCCAGGCCAGGGGCCCCTTTTCCTCCTTCCTGCCATGCTGAGGGGCACAGGGCAGGGCAGGGAGGGGGGCTGGGCCCTTTCCCAGCAGCAGGAAAGCAAACAGGAGTGGGAAGCTGGGAGCAATAAACCTCAGGTGAGAGCTGTGCCAAGAAAGTTGGTACCTGCAGAGGTGTGGGGGGGGGACCCTGGGGACTTGCTGCACCCTTCACTGTGGAGAAGCAAAGCAGAGCCATGGAGACCAATCCCAATAAATTCACAACCTGTTTAATGCCAGTTCAATTGCTTTACATGAAAAAATTACAGCGTGCTCCATGTTTGTTTTCCATCATATGATGCCTGGGATACAATGATGCCACAGACTCTGTCACCCAGCTCTGGGAGGACCTTGTGCCCAAGTCAGTGCCCACACCACCTCAGCTCTGCCCTTTTCCCTCTTAAGCAGCAGGTGACAATGACAGTATCACCCTGAGACACTTGCACACACCCATCTCCACACGGATACAACTGGGAGCTCCTGCCTGGCAGCTGGGAGTGGAGCAGAGCAGGTGGCTGTACTGGGCTCTGACAGCCAGGTCAGAGTGAGCAGCATGTTCTTGCCATGCTCTGTCACAACGTGTGTGGGCACAGAACAGCCCTGGCCTGGGAACCACTAACCCTGGCCTGGGAATCACCAGCCTCCCTGCCAAGTGCCGTAAGAGAAGTTACCACGAGCCAACCTGCTCCCAAGGCAGACAGAAAAGCTAGATGTAGACACAAGATGTAGTTAGGTAAAGTCCTTGGCAACAGGGGACAATGGTGGGGGATAGAACAGTGAGGAGCTATCCCTGCTCTGCAGCTGGGAGCACTGGGCAGTGTCTGCAGAGCCCACCTGGCACTGTCCACCCCACAGCACTGCCACTCCCCCCAGCAGCTTCTGGACTCCTTGAGGAAGTTCCCTCATCACAGGGTGAGAGGCAAATCCATTCCTGTGGAGCTCCTGGGTACTGGGGAGCCCAATCATCAACACATGACCCTGCACTCCAGCTGGGCGCCTGGCTCCCTCCTGCTCCACAATGGGCTGAGACCTCCTGTGTGCCCCCAGCCCAAGCACCTATGCCTACCCAGAGCAGAAAGCAGTGTGTCCTGGGGGTCTGCACAGTGTCATAGCAGGAGGCAATCCACAACAGGAAAATCCACAACACAGCCACCAGTCTCCCCAGCCTCCCTGAACAGCCCTTTCCCCAGGTGATGACAACCACCTCTTAATTCAGGTGACTATTTGTTTCAAACCCATTCCCCAACTTAATGATCCAACTCAATTTTCAACATCCTGGATGCTCTGGGGTGCTCCCAACCAACAGTGATGTAGAACAGTGCCCACAAGTGGAACAAACAATACAAGCTGGGCTCGGGGGTGACTTCAAACCATGCCTCGCGTCCCATGGCCAGAACTACACTAAAGCACTAAAACAGTGTTTCAGAAACTCCACAAAAATTTCATTTTGGTGGCAAGTGAGACTGTGAGATGACAAAGTGGCCTGTGAGCCTGGGAGACTCAGAGGGGGCTGCCAGGGGGCTCCCAGCATACCAGCTCCTCACCAGTGGCTCCCAGTATGTGTCACACAGGCACAGCACCACCAGTCTGATCCAGGCACTGTGTGATGGCACAAGTGGTCAAGGCTGTATTGGCCTTCTCACACCTTGGCTCCCCCTAAGAATACTGGTGCTACTGGGGACAGGCAATCATAACCCTACTGTCAGGTTTCAGGGAAAGAAGGGAGAGGAGACAAAACAACAAAGAAAAAAAAAAAAAGAAAGAGAAAGCATTACCTATGCAATCTACAGAGAGAGGACAAGTCTATATACACAGCCAAGGAATTCCACGTGGGAATAGGAAGCAACGCTGGGAGAGGGCAGGAGGCAGGCAGGGCCTGAGCAGGGCAGGCACAGGTCAGATGGAACAGGCTGTGCAGCCTGACAGCTTCTCTTAAATTAAAAGCACCACACACACACACAGCATTTGTGTTACACCCTACGGGCTCCAACACCAGCCAGAACTCTTGTCCCACACAACCTAAAAACCCCAAATCACACACCAAAACTCAACAGCAGGGCCCTGTTGACTTGAAGGTAATAAAAAAGCAATGCTGCAGCCCTGCTTCGAGCCAGTACCCCTCTTCCAGCCAGAAGAGGCCCTACCCACCCCAAAAATCAGATCTTCAGGATTTTTTTTCTCAAATCCATCCCAACTGCTTTTGGCCTCAGGGAGACTCCACAGCAAGGCACCCACCTGGTGGCACCAAAGGAAGCTTCACATGCACAGGTGGTTGGGTGGATTTCTTTTTTATAAAGTCCTTGCTTCTCTCTGGTAACTCCCAGGATCAGCCCAGAATATGAAACAGCAACTGCAGAACTTCCCGAATTTGCTCCCTTAGAGGTGAAGCTTTTTCAAGTCTCCTCCAAGGTCTAGAACCCCAAAGTGTATTTGTTCAGAGGCAGCTGTCAAGCACGCCAAAAAAAATCAAGCTGTCTTATGGAATGATCACATCAAGTACTACAGTACCTGTCTGGGGGGAAAAATAAAGAAAAAAAAAAAAGGAAAATAGGCAGTTGTCCAGTTTCTTCCTGGAATGGGGATGCCAGGCAATGAACAAAGCCCTTAGATGCCCAGCATGGAGCTATGCCCCTCACACCAGCTGTACCAGACCAGTCTGGCTGGCTCCTGCTTCCAGAGATGTCACTCTAGGACACAGAGCAGCACATGATACCCCTTCCCACAGCAGCAAGGATATTCTCCTCTCTCACAGGAGGCACAGCATGGCAGTGGAGATGGCCTCGGTTCAGTCTCAATGGTCCATGTCACACGAGTCCTCCCCAGTACCATCCTGACGGCTGGAGGATGCTGGGTTAACATTTCTCTTGTACCCGTTTCCCTTTATGAAGGATGAATCCAATAACCTTTGGCAGCTCCCTCCCCACCCCACCCCATCCCAAATACTGCCCAGCCCTGTGGGTCACAAGCACATATTTAATGAGCTGGGTTCTCCTCGAGTCCTATGGCTCTCCCTCCCCTTGGCTGGGCTCCGGGGGTCCATGCAGGCCGAGGGAGTGGTCTGATCCTGGAATGTCAGGCTGAGGTTTCCGGGGCACAGGGATGGGGTTTATCGTATCCTGGTGAAGAGGTTGAGCACAGATACAGACTCCTGACAAGGGAAGAAGGGAAAACAAAGCAGGAGGTAAACAGCTGTTATTTCATGTGCTTCTGGGTTGGTTTGTTTTTAATCTGCTATCTCTAGCTCAGGGCACAATACCAGCTCACAAATCAAAGTCCAACACCATAAATATTCCCATGGGTTTCTTCCAAATGGTAACAAGTGTGCAGCTGGCCCATGTCCAGCGTTCTGCAGGCAGCTGTATTTCAGAGACAGAAAGAACTGGGGGACCCCCAGGAGCAGTGCCAGCTCGTCCCAATCCCCTCCTCCAAAACCCTCCACCAGGCACCCAGGAAAGCTCTCAGAGCATCAGGCACAATCTGGTTTTGGTAATGGCGAGTTGTCACTGGCAGAATCTATGACCCCATTTTCATCCAAATCCATTTTAAGTAGTTTTGTAAGGAGGCCAGGGATAATTATGGAATTACAGAATGGTTTGGGGTTCAAGGGACCTTAAAGTTCATCTCCTTCCACCCTGTCACAGATTGCTTCAAGTCCTGTCAAACCTGGCCTTGGACACTCCCAGGGATCCAAGGGCAACCACAGCTGCTCTGGGCACCCTGTGCCAGGGCTCCCCACCCTCCCAGGGAACAATTCTTTCCCAATATCCTATCCAGGCCTGCCCTCTGGCAGTGGCAGCCATTCCCTGTGTCCTGTCCCTCCATCCCTTGTCCCAAGTCCCTCTTCAGTTCTCTTGGAGCCCCTTTAGGCCCTAGTAGGAGCTGTAAGGTCTCCCCGGGCCTTCTCTTCTCCAGATAGACACTCCCAGCTCTCCCAGCCTGCTGTCACCCAAGGGCTCAAGTTTGGTGAGGCCCCTGAAACACTGCTCTGCTCAGCAGCTCTGGACCAGCCTGGAGAGAGATGTTGTGTCACACCTGCCTTGAGCACACAGGATGACCTTTTACATAAATCTCAGCAAAATTAAATCCTTCACTGCCCCAGCCCTTGATCTGCAGGAAGGGAATCAGAGAGGAGGCAGCAGAGCAGAGCCAACATGACCTGAGTTCCCCCAGGCAGCTTCCTTACCTTCGTTGAGCGAGTTTTACTGAAGACGTTCCAGAAACGCAAGGTTTCGTCTCCAGCTCCTGTGACAATGGCCTCCCCATCAGGGGACATTGCCTAAGGACAAGACAACAACCTTTAGCACCTGACACATTTTTGAGGCTGAAAACAAGTCTCTGCTGGAATGTAGGAGAGATTTAACTCTCCTTCCTACTCCATAGTGAGAAGCCAGCTACCTCTGCTTCCAGATGCCTCATGCAGCCTCAGGTGCAATTTGGGCACTCACACCTCATGATGCAGCTAAGGAACACATGGGGGGAGTGATGTGGAAAGAATACTTGTGTTCAGAAATCAAAGACGTGTAACTGAGGCTGTTCCTCCTGGGATTATCAACATGCCTGAAGGCAGGAAGATGCTATGACTGGATCTTCGGGCTCTATTGGTTGCTTACATTAGGATCTACCTCCCAGAACATTATCAGCATTTGTGAGCTGCTGACACCCCGAAGAAACAGTAACAGCAGATATGAGATGGATCAAAATTACCTGCAACAAATGTTTAATTCCCTGGGCAGCACTCATCAGTGAAGAGGTGTGAAAGTCTTTTGGAAGCAAGCAGAGAAGCTTGTCTTTCGTAAAATCATAGAATCCCAGAATGGTTTGGGTTGGAAGGGACCTTAAAGCTTATCTTGTTCCACTCCCACTACCCCAGGTTGCTCCAAGGCCCATCCAGCCTGGCCTTGGACACTGCCAGGGATCCAAGGGCAGCCACAACTGCTCTGGAAAACTGGTGCCAGGGCCTCACCACCCTCCCAGGGAACAATTCCTTCCCAATATCCCATCTAACCCTGCCTTGTGGTGATCTGAATCCATTTGCCTTTGTTCTGATACTCCAGATCCTTTTCCAAAGTCCCTCTACAGCTCTCCTGGAGCCTCTTTAGGCACTGGAAAGTCTCCCTGGAGCCTTCTCTTCTTCAGGCTCAGAGGAGTTTTCTTAGAAGAGAACTCAGATGTTTCCTCAGGAGAGTTTAGCAGACTTTGCTATCATTAACAAAGCCTCGCATTTCCATAGAGGCAATTCAAAATGTCCCCCACAGGCACAGAAATACGACAGAGTTTTCTACTCTGTCCAGGCAGCTTATGGTGCCACTGGCACTGCTGCTCTGGGTCCCATCTGAGCACACCTACAGCCAGGTAAGCAGCTACAGAGCCACGGCCATCACTCACCAGATACAGGACTCGGTAAGAGTGCCCTGTGAGCTTTGCTACTTGAGTTAATGAGGGGTATTTCCAGACGAGGATCTGGTTCTGGGAGTATCCGTGGGTGCTCACCTGAAAGGGAAGAGGGGAACATGCATCATAGAATCATGGAATTCCTAAGGATGGAAAAGACCCCCAAGATCAGCAAGTCCAACAGTCTACCACCGCCCTGGGCAGCCTGGGCACCATGAATTTTTCCCAATATCCAATCCAATATCCCAGGTGCAACTTGAGGCCATTTCTTCTTGTGCTGCTGCTTGTTACCTGGAAGAGGAGAGCCTGAATTCCACCTGGCTCAACTCTCCTGTCAGAGGGAGAGAAGGTCCCCCCTGAACCTTCTTCTTTCCAGGCTGGAGCCCCTCAGCTGCTCCCCAACAGACCTGAGCTCCAGCCCCTTCCCCAGATGCATTCCAGGCCCTCACTGTCTTTCTTGTGAGGGGCTCAAAACTAACTCCAGCACTTGAGGTGCCTCAGCAGTGTCCAGAACAGGGCACTTGCACCCTACTGGTGCAAGCCAGGATGTCTTTGGTCTCCTTGCCCTGGACACACCTGGCTCGTGCTCAGCCATGCTTCCCAAGAGAGGGCAGCTCAGCAGCAGCTGAGGGCAGGACTCACCAGCTCATTGGCGTGTTTGGACCAGGCCAGGTTGCACACCTGGGAGCCGGTGTCGATGCACTGCAGGGGCTGCCCCGTCAGCGTGTTCCAGAAGCGGATGCAGCGGTCGGCCGTGCCCCCACCTGAGGCCAGGAGCCCGTGCTGATGTGGGGACCAGGCAATGGCTTTGACTGCTGCCAGGTGCTCTGTGTATTGTTGGACAGGACTCAGGCTGGAGTGATTCCAGACAAGGAGCTGGCAGAGAGGAGACATGATCAAACCTGTGCCTCAGTCATGTGTTCACTATACCCACAAGCCACAACAGGACCGATGAGGGCAGCTGGGCAACAAACTAATATCCCACAGCTCTGTCCAGACATGCATAGCTCCACTCTGCACTTCACAGAATCATGGAATGGTTTGGGTTGGTTAAAGCTCATTCAGTTAAAATCCTTTTACTAGACTGGATTGCTCTCAGCCCCATCTGACCTGGCCTTGAACATTTCCAGGGATGGGGCAGTCACAACCACCCCAGCACCACACTCAGCTGAGGAACTGTCCTACCCACAGGCCACATGGCAGGAACAGGCCCTAAGGTTAAGGGAATAAATCTAAGGAAACAGCTTCACTGAAGGGGGCCTCAGACCCTTCTGTTGCCTTTCTGGCTTTATCATTCCAGAACACATCTAGAAATCTGCTCAGTTCATTAGGAGGAGTTATTCTGAGCAGGAGGAACTCGGTCCAACCATGCTGTCACACAGGCACTGGGCACATTCTCTACCTAGCAACCCACTCCAAAGGGCTTGGAACACTGCTTTTTTGTGACAGATGCTTCTCCCATATGGTGCTTAGTGAGCTGCAAGCCTGCGTTACAGGTATGAGAACTCACAGAGCTCTACCTCAGGTTCTTGCTGCACACAAACATTGCTGCAACAAACGTGACCATATACTACCCAAATAAAGCCAGGAAGGGCAGCTTAGCAGTGGCTTTGTTGAACTCAACCCCTTGAGCCAAGCTAGAGATTTAATTAGCAAAAAACAGAAGCAAAATTAAATTTGCCTTTTTCATTTTATTAGGAAGAGAAGACTGAGTAGAAGCTTAGCATGATTTATGTTTGGTCACAGTCCAACAACCAAAACAAAAGTCCTTTTCAGAGAGGCCAAACATCCTTAAAGAATCACTGAACCATTCAGGTTGGGAAAGACCTTTAAGATCAAGTCCAATCTTTGACCTAATCCCACCATGCCCAGTAAACCATATTGCAAAATGACCTACCCACTTGGTTTTTGAACACTTACAGGAATGACAACTCCCCCACTGCCCTGGGCAGCCTGTTCCAATGCTTAACAACTCTTTCAGCGAAGAAATTTTTCCCTAATCATAGAAGTGTACAATGGTTTGGGTTGGAGGGGACCTCAAAGCCCATCTAGTTCCATCCCCTGCAATGGGCCACTGGACCAGGTTACTGTACATCCTGTCCAGCCTGGCCTTGATATAATAATATCCAACCTGAACCACCCCTGGTACAACTTGACAACATTTCCCCTTGCCCTAGAAAGAAAGGGGGTCTGACATTTCCCACAACCCCTTGGAAGGAATGTACCTTATTATCGTTCCCTCCAGAGGCCAGTAGCTGGTGGTCTGTGGACCACTTGAGGCCACAGACCTCCTGCCTGTGTCCCTGGAGGCGCCGCTCAGACTGCAGGGGTGGGGTGCGGATGTCCCGCTGCAGGATCATCCTGTCCCGGCTCCCGGATGAGAGCTGGTCTGCATTCCACGCCAAGGCACCTGCAACAGGGGCAGAGCTTCAGAGGGTGCTGCAGGAGTCATGCAATCACAGAATCACTGAGGCTGCAAAAGACCTCTAAGATCACCAAGTCCAACCGTCAACGCAGCACCACGCTCACCACCAAACCATGTCCTCAAATGCCACATCCACACGTCTTTTAAACACTTTTTAGGCATGGTGACTCCACCACTGCCATATGCAGCCTGTTCCAATGATTTATAACCCTTTTTGTGAAGAAATTTTCGCAATATCCAATCCAAACCTCCTCCAGCACAGCTTGAGGATACATCCTCTCATTCTGTCCCTTGCTCCCTGGGAGCAGAGTCCAACCACCCCCGACTGCTCCCTCCTCTCAGGGAGCTGTGCAGAGGCAGAAGGGCCCCCCTAAGCCTCCTTTTCTCCATGAGTCTCCCCAGCTCCCTCAGTTCCTTCTGATGCTTCAGCCCCTTCCCCACTCTGTTCCCTTCTTGGGACATGCTTCAGCCCCTCAATGTCTTTCTTGCTGTGAGAGATCTAAAACTGACTCCAGGATTTGAGGTGGGACCTCAGTAGTGCCCAGCACTACTGCCTGGTCACCACCCTGGTCCTGCTGGCCACATTGTCAAGCACAACCCTTCCAGACCTGCAGCAGTTGGTAAGCAAAATGCAGCTATCACAGCTGCCAGGGTTAAAAAGAAAAAAAAAAAAAAAAAAAAAACTCTAACAAACCTCAAACCACTCCTTACAGACCTCCCTTACATCCACTCTCTGGAGTCCTAGATCAGGCACAAATAAGAGGTTACCCCGAACAGACTGACTGCAGGTATTATCAACCCCACTTCACAGTGCAGTAAGCACAGGAATAGATCTCGGAAGGTGCATGGATTTCCCAAATCTCACCCCAGAGCTTAGATTCACAAACATCTCCGAGCAGAAAAAAACAGTCCCCCAAAAAAGGGAACTGGAAATCTCAGTGTGGAGCTGCCAGCAGGGCTGAAATCGGAAGCCAGCAGCAGTGAAGAGATGTTGTAACCAAACCCAAAAAGCCTCAAGCAAGGAGGAAACACCTGCTGCAACACCCAACCACCATCACACCCAGCCCAGAACACCAGAGCTATGAGATTATAGTATTTTGAACCTGCTCAAGACACAGCCGGGGATGAATATCAATCCTGGTACTCTGAGTTTTGTATTTTCAGCAGATCCCTAACAAAGTTCCATCAAGAAGGAGAGACCCCTGAGAACCCTCTGCTTCCCCACTCCTTACCGACTCTGGCTGTGTGTCCCTCCAGCATGGAGAGTTTCTTTCCTGCAGCTGCGTCCCAGATCTGTACAAAGCCCTTGTGAGTACCAACAGCCACCAAGTTTCCCTGGACAAAGAGAGAACCAGGATCAGTACAGTCAGAAAACTGAAAGCTGATGAAAAGACTTGACATAAATCCCACAAGATGGAAAGCATCCAGAATTCTTTCATCTTACATGTTTTTCCCTACTGAGAGGCCCAAGCAGCCTGTCTGGAATATATTTATTGTAACATTTTATTGTCAAGAGCTGAAGAAGCAAACTGGCTCCTTCTCCCTCCCACTCCTCTTAGCAATGCCTCCAGAACCTCAAGATACAAGAGGCTACTCTCTATCCCCTCTCTTTAGCAGAGAAAAAAACAGCTCAGGGAGTTAACTACAGCTGTGATGACAGTGACTAAGTGACCCACGTGTCAGGTGTCCTTGCCAACAGTGCCATACTGACCCGCTCTGACCAGCCCACGGATGTCACAGAATCGCCCTCCACAGAGAGGTCACACAGCCGGGTCACCTTCAGAGAGAAGAACGGGGTAAGAAACGTGGTTTTGTCACACAGCACTACTGGCTGGCTCACAGACCAGTGCTGTGGTTGAGATAGAGTGTGACAAGTGCTGAAGCCCTCATACAGCACATTCCACAGTTCTGGAAGGCTGCAAAAACCCTGCATCAATGGGCAATCCAATCTCCAGGCACTTATGACCATTTACCTGACTTGTACAAGCACTCCACAGGTAAACACAAGTCCCAAGACCAACGCTGAGCACGTTAAGAGAGGACCAGTCCACCAGGTTCAGGTAGAAGTCGTCCTGCAGCTCTGGGGCATCCAGCACTTTGAAAGGAATCTTGGAGATTTTCCGAGTTGGTTTTCGAGGTGACCTTAGCAGTTTCTGACTGTTTACAAAAACACAAAAGAAAACAACTACAGGCATCTGCACATCACAGCAGATGGAAGGCACAGGTGTAGCCACTCTTGACAGAGCACTCTGAAGTTTCTACAGAAATGCAGAGACAAAAAGGCTGTACAACCCTCTTTCAGCAGAAAGACTGGAAGGAATTAGGTTCTGCTTCTACAAAGGAGTTATGAAGCAGAAAGGTAAATTTATCACTGAGAGCTAACCAAGACATGCCAAGCACATAGGCAGGTTGGGCATCTGAAGAAATTCTTAGAACTTGACTGTTTTAATTAATTTCTCTCCAGATTTCCAAACTTAATTCAAATTGCAATTTTAGAGCTTTAGACAGAAGTCCTAGAGAACCTCACCGAACCCTTTGTCCCAGCCCTTCCCTTCTTTCAGTCTGCAGAGGATCAGTGTTACCTTTTGTTGCTGACAGGAGACAGGGAATAGGGTGAGACCTCATTGCCATCATCTGGGCTGGAGCGTTTTGTGCTGAGCGAGTACTGCATAAAGAAACACACCTTGTGAGGCCTAGGGCATCACTCCCAACGTGCACTGGTACTAAGCTCATTCTGACACCCAGTTTTTCCTTTTCCAGGTGCTCTAAAACCATACAAAACCCCATAGCAACACTCAAGTGCAAAAGCCTGATTTGGCCACTCACCACACTGCCCGAAAAGCCTGGCTCCACCAGTGTCCTGCCAGCACAAACACAGGAAGCACATTGCTTGCTGCACACTCAGGTTCCCTTTGCAGGCCACCACATCTGTCAGCAGCTTATCTCAGCTAAGCCCCAACACCAACTCACTGCACGAGAAGCCTGGCAGAGCCCTGTGCTCTCTTCCTGTGATACACACACAACCTCCACTGCTGTTAATGCAAGTAACCAACTTACAGTGAAGAGAGATTTCTTCTCTGGGGTGGATGGCTGCAGCCTCCTGTCCTCTGTCTGAGGGTCCTGAACCTTCTCAATCCCTGCTCCCAAGAGTTCATTCTTCAGCAAGGCAGAGTAGGCAAGGCCATCTGTAAACCCAAACAGGCACTGAGGAGAGAGCTCAGAGCAGCAACAGTAGGAAGTGTCAGGATCATGTGTGCCTGTCCTGGGGAAGAGAAGGCTCCAGGGAGACCTCAGAGCTCCTTCCAGGGCCCAAAGGAGCTCCAGGAGAGCTGGAGAGGGACTGGGGACAAAGGGGAATGGCTTCCCATAGCCAGAGGGCAGGGCTGGATGGGATATTGGGAAGGAATTGTTCTCTGTGAGCGTGGGGAGGCCCTGGCACAGGGTGCCCAGAGCAGCTGTGGCTGCCCCTGGATCTCAGGGAGTCTCCAAGGCCAGACTGGATGGGGCTTGGGGCAGCCTGGGACAGTGGAAGGTATCTCTACCCATTGCAGGAGGTGGGATTGGATGGACTTTAAAGTCCCTTCCAACTCAAACCAGTCTGGGATTCTACAACTTGTACTCTCACAGAGTCTTAAAAAGCCTGGGGCCTCCATTCAGAATCAAGATTAGTAGCAAGTTTCCCCTCCTTCCACTCCATCAGGAAGGTACTTCTGTGACACAATAAATCAAGGGATGGAGACAGCCTCTTGCATCCAGACACTCATCAAAAGCAGTGACCTGGTACTCTTTCATGATGTGGGCATTTCCCAAAACACCAACATGAGTTTTGGCACAAGCATGAAAGTGCCAGTGTGGCCTTAACTTTCCCTGCAGCTCACAATAAGAGCTCTGGGCATTGCCAAGCAGTAGAAGGGTGGTCTCACCTTTGCCGGTGTCTGATGTAGCATCCTTTGCTTTTCTGTTTTGGCTTGGTGATTTTTCATTTTCCTGAAATGAAGGAACATGCCATCACCATACAGAAGCCTCACGGTATATGATAAAATAGCAAATGCAGGGAGCATAGGGTTTGAGGACACATTTAATGGAACTCCTCTGGGGCAGCAGAAGCACATGGTACAGAAGATAAGCAGAGCAATCATGCCAGCCAAAACAAAAGGTACCATTTCCTCAGTTCCAAGGCTGGGCTGTAGGAGAAGTGAGCAAAACTTACATTTATTCTGTGGAAGTTGATGCTCCAGTTGGCCCCAGCTCTTGAGGGAATGAATCTGTCACCATGCTTGCTAGGAGAAGACATTGGAGAATTGGAAGGCGTCAATGTTCTTCTCATCTCTGCTACCTGAATTAAAGAATAAAAGACACTGAACTTACTCTTGTCAAGCTCTAGAGTTGGTTGGTTTGTTAGCACTCAACTTTTATGTTATATGTGTAGTTGCTGAGATTATGTATTAAAAAGGTGTTACTGAACTCCACAAAAATATCTTCACCGCTTTTTGCTACCTGAACTGAGGTTATATATTCAAAAGCTCTCTTAAAGTCAAGCTATCTGGATATTCATAGGACAGCTAAGGAGCTCACATCTGCTCACAACCCAACAAAAGACTGTGATTTCGTCTGAAGAGGTCACAGGTCTTTCAAAAGCTGAAGGAAAAGAGTCACAAGTAAGACAGACAACAACATAGTGGGCCTGGGCCCATCTGTACTCACACAAGGCATTGTGTTCTCATTCTGTATGTTGATTTGGCGTAGGAGACGTCTCTCGTAGTCCTGATCCATGGTGGGAAGCTGGCTGGAGAGATCAGCTGGCTCAGGAATTTATGTATGCAAAGTCCAAGCAGTAACTAGTGTGCTGCAACAGACAGGAGGAGAACATCAACAAAATGTTACAGTCCTCCACGCTCAAACAGCCTCCATAAAGTCTCTTAAGCTTGTTCTTTGAACTTGAGACCACTTTTTCTATGCAGAGCATTGGTACCAAACTTGTGTGAGGCTGAGGAATGCAAGCAGCCGGTATTTTGTATCTGACAGGACTCAGCCAGTCCCCACCACAAGTGCTGCAGGCCCTGCAGCAGCAGAGTTTGGCAGTCCTTCAGGACATGGGCAGGAAAAATCCAGGCACCTGCAGCCAATCCTGCTCAGGCACTGGCACGAGGCTCACAAAAAGAGGTGGCTGCTTCATTCATAAAACTGTTCAAGGCCAGATTGGACTGGGCTTGGAGCAACCTGGTGTACTGAAGGTGTCCCTGCCCTCGGCAGGGGGTGGAATGAGATGGGCTTTAAGGTCATTTCTAACCCAAAACATTGTGGGATTCTGTGATCCCTCTACAGCCTGTCCCACTGCTCAGGTCAAGGGCACAGGAGCAGTGCTGAAGGTGGGATGCTTTTAGCATGTCAGAAGTACAGCAGACTTTTAACACCACCCACTGGAGGAACACACTAGGGATCTAGTAGTCCCAGTGAAATTCCATGTCTGATGCCTGCACTCTCCCAAATATTCCTCCTGGCTGGCACAAACCTTGCTCACTCATATAGTCTATAAGCAACACTAACATCATTTAAGCATGTATTTTAGGCATATATTTTAGGACAAGGCTGCTTCATAGCTGAGATTTGCCTGATAAATTAACATGTGCCTCAATAAAAAAGAAATGAGCTGACACTTGCATGAGAATACAGTCACAGCCCTTGCCAAGTCCCAAGGGCAGAGAGCAGCACTCCCAGGGTCCAACCTCCCCCAGCACACACCTCGTGTGCCTTGTCCACAGCTGACATGGGCACAAAAACACCAGCACCAGAGGACACATCTAGTTGGTCTTTCAACCCAAGATAAACATGTCCAAAGGCAAAGGTGCAATTAACACATAAGCAAATCCCCACAACACACACGCATCTGGAGGCTGCGCAGAACATAAAGGGATCTTCATTCCTGTTATTGCATAAACATTTACGGCACCTGGCCAGAGTCCCAACTGCACAAATGGAGCCTCGAGATACAAACTCGCAGTAAAATCCCGAAGGCAACTGCACACAAAGGCTGTGCTGGGAGGAGGCTGCCCAGGGAGCAGCTGCACAGTGCCCCACTCAGGGACAGCCCTGCACTGCCTCCCACTCCCTCCTGGGAAGAGGCTGCCTCCAGGAACCACAGAACTGCCCAGGGTTTTACAGTTTAAAACTGGGGGCAAGCTACCAAACTACAAGGGATCCAGCAGTACACGCTGCAATTCAGTAAGATGCAATGAAGTTTTACATATGAAGTTTTACAATGAAGTTTTTTCAATATTCTGTGAAATAAGCTTGAAAATAAGGCAAATAAGGCTCTGCACTGCAGAGCAGATGGCCCTGCACCTCAGAAAGTTACAGGAAATAGGGTGACATCAAGGTGGTGACCACTGTGGTTCTACAGGGCTCCATGTTAAGGCCAGTTCTCTCAAATGTCTTTGTAAGTGATTTGGGGGCAGAAGTGACTCTGGAAGGTCCTGAGTAGGTTTGCTGAGGCCATTCACTTGGGAGAAACTGCTGATGTTCTCAAGGAAGGAAATGCCCCAGAGAGAGACCCTGACAAATGTGAGGATTGGGAAATCCCCAACCGTGTGATGTTTAACAAGGGCAAGTGTCAGACCCTGCCCTGGGGTGGGGCAGCCCTGGATGCAGGGACAGGCTGGCAATGAGAGGCTGGAGAGCAGCACCCTGGGAAGGGACCTGGGGGTCCTGGTCGGTGCCAAGTTGGATCTGAGTCACCACTGGCAGCCCAAAGGGTCACCGTGTGCTGGGGCACCAGGCCAGGGAGGGATTGTCCCACTCTGCTCTGCACTGGGGCAGCCTCACCTCCAGTGCTGGGGCACCTTGGGCACCACAGGGTCAGAAGGAGCCAAAGCTGTTGGAGAGTGTCCAAAGGAGGGACCCGGAGCTGGGGAAGGGCTGAGGAGCAGCTGAGGGCACTTGGCTCGTTCAGCTGGAGCAGAGGAGACTGAGGGGAGACTCCTGGGGGCTGCAGCTCCTGCCGAGGGAAGGCAGAGGGGCAGGGGCTGAGCTCTGCTCTGGGACAGGGCCAGGAGCCCAGCAAGGGCTGGAGCTGTGTCAGGGCTGGCATGGAGCTCAGGGAAAGGTTCTTCCCCCCGAGGGTGCTGGGCACTGCCCAGGCTCCCCAGGGAATGGTCCCGGCCCCAAGGCTGCCAGAGCTGCAGGAGCGTTTGGACAGCGCTCTCAGGGATGCTCAGGGTGGGGCTGTTGGGGGCTGGGCAGGGACAGGGACTGTACTGATCATCCCTGAGGGTCCCCTCCCGCTCAGGAGATCCTGAAGTTCTTTGAGCTACATAATTTTTCAGTACCAAAACTTGGACTACTTACAAAGGTTGAAATTATTTTTCTTAACATTAAGCATGCCAACACTTTTACAAGAGCATCCCTGAAATAGATAGTGCCAAGCTGGTTCTGATCACACCTGCTTACCTCCACCACCTCCTCCCCCAAGCTTTTCTCTTTTTTAATTTAACACATTACTCCCATATGTTCTTTCAGTGGCAAAACTGGAGAGAGCTCCCAAATTTAACAGAAATCAGCTTCAACCAAATGAAGCAAAGAGTCAGGGACTACATAATTGCAGTGAAAAGTTAGAAAAGTCTGTGATGCTATTAATAAAGGAGATTTTAAAAATAAAAATTAGTACATGCCATATCAAATACTCTCCCTCCATTTGAAGTTTACTTACCACCGCCCTTCCCGACCCACAAGCTACCAAATATGTGCCTCAAACTAAACAGTTCAACAAAATGCCCCCTCCCCCCTTTTCTTTTTTTGGGTTGTTGTTGTTTTAACACCATGAGTAAGAGAGCTCAGCCTGCAGAACCCACACGAGGAGCATGATCAGCTAGGGAACACCACACATTTGAAGTGTCCTCCCAGAATGGCTCAGCACAGTATTCGTGAGAGATCCAGATCCACTTACACAGCAGAGACATTTTAAATTCTGCATCTGAAACACATTTGACTATCAAGCTTTTCAGTTCCCATCTGCCCAAATTTCACCTACAATTTTCACTCAGAAACACTGCACAGATTGTTCAATAGAGAGACCACAGAGGCAGAACACAGCAGTGAATGTTCAGCACCTGAAGAGTGACATGTTTTTACCCTAAAACCTGTGCCAATAACACAGGCCCAGGGAGCAAGCACCTCTGGTTTGTGGTGTGCTCTTGCTCTAAATTTGTCCTTGGGAAGTGAGTGCAAGTGAGACCACTTCCCTCCAGTCAAGTAAAAAAGGCTTCGCCAGAAGGATTGGGGCTGCTGATGACAGTAGCTGAACACGAATTGGTGTGTGATCAGGTGGGCAAGAAGGCAAATGGTACACATGGTACACATACACACTCAGAGAGTATGGTCAGCAGGACCAGGGCAGTGACCATCCCTGTGTGCTGGGAACGGCTGAGGCCCCACCTCAAATCCTGGTGACAGTTCTGAGCCTCTCACAAGAGGGCTGGAGCATGTCTGGAGAAGAGGATGGAGCTGGGGAAGGGGCTGGAGCACCAGGAGCAGCTGAGGGAAGCCCAGCCCGGAGAAAAGGAGGCTCAGGGGAGACACTCTTGCTCTCCACAATTCCCTGACAGGCGAGTGCACCTGGGTGGGGGTCGGGCTCTGTTCTCAAGGAACAAGGGACAGGACAAGAGGAAACAGCCTCAAGCTATGCTAGGGGAGGTTTAGGTGGGACATCATGAGGAATTTCTTCATGGGAAGCACGATCAATTACCAGCACAGGCTGCCTATGGCAGTGATGGAATCCCCACCCCTGCCAGGATTTAACAGCTGTGTGGATGTGGCACTTGGGGACATGGCTTAGTGGTGGCCTTGGCAGTGCTGAGAGAATAGTTTGACTTGATGTTACAGAACTTTTTCAGCCTGAATGATTCTGTGTTTCTATAATAAATGGACTTCAAGTTCCCTCTAAGTTGAAGAAATAAGAGATCTTGAGGAGCTACATGTGTTACATATTCTTCAGACACTATTTTGTCGTTAATTACGCAGTTTATGCTTGGAGAAGAAAGGTGGGATTTGGTGGAAGGGTTTGGACTCCTTGAAAAGAATTTGTATTGTGACTTTATGTTCTTCATGCCTTCTGTCCCTGTCTGAATTGTCTGGATTCCCTTACAGCTCATTACCTTCAGAACGGTACTTACAGGCAGAGTCATAGCACTGAACAAGGGCCTTTTGTTCTTTTTATTGACCAAACCATCATATATTCAAACACAAAAGTGTTCTTTCTTGGTATGGATGTGTTTCTAATAAGCCAGCATGCAGAATGCCAGGCCTGGCAGAGAAACAGGGCAGTAATTTTGCAAAATGATTTCTGTGGTTTGAGGCAGGCTGTACTTGTTTGGATTCTCCAGCACACACTGAAGGAGGGGTAAGAGATGCAGGTTGGTTCTGTCAATTCAGACACACTCTGCTCAAGCAGTTAAAGGGCTGGATGATTCCTGGCCCTTTTTTATTCCAGAAATTCTTCATGTACCTTCTCTTCTGGAAGGTATTTGGGTGAGTAAGCATTTAACATGAGAGGTGCTGACAAAAGTGAGAGACTCAGAATACCAAAGACAGGATGTAAATGTAAAGCTGAATATATTTCCTAATTTATACAGGGCCAAAAGAGGGTAAAGAATGCCTTGGTAACTTATATACAATTATGGTTAAGTTGATGCTCCATTTTCAAGCATCTCAAGTCTGAAAAAGGTTGCCTGGAGCTTTTCTCACTATTAAGTCCTAAAGAGACCCCAATTTATAGCCAGCAAGAACCTACCCACACCCAGAGATGCTGCCTGCTCTTTGGGCCTGTATTAAATGGCACAGGCTTTAACGTAAAAACATTACACTACTCAGGTGTTGAATATTTCAAGCTCTCTGGAACAGCCCCATCATTTGCTAAGGCAAAAAGTACACAAGTACTTAGTTCTCCAAGTCATGACCAGCAGGGTTTGAAATCAAACCTAGATGTCCTGCTTCCCAAATCCAAAGTTTTCATCTTCTTTTCATTTGACTAAACCCAATCACAACACTTGCAAATCAATAAGGTAAAGTCCTCAGCTGGCAGCAGAAGTGGCAGTTCCTTTATCCCTGGCAGCTGCAGTGTCCTGCCCCTCTTCACAACAGGTCCAGGTACTGACCATGTCACAAAAAACCTAACTCAGCCCCCCAAAGGGCTGAAGTTTGTGGCTGGTCTAGTAAGCATCACCTCCTCCTCAACCGAGTACTGCAGGAGTATTACCAGTTAAAGATTCTTTTACAGGGTCTTGAACAAGCTGTAAGGGAAAAGGGGGAAAAAAGCCCCACCAACAAAAAAAGCTAAGCCATAGCTTTTAGCTATGTAATAGTGAAGAGTATTTGGAATGCACTCAGAATGCCAAGGCTTCACAGAGCAACCACTGGGAACGAGCAAGATACTCCATGCTTGGCCAAGTTCAAGCAGAACTTGTCTACACTAAACCCACAGGAACATTACACCAAGCAAGCAAACCTTTTCAGGAACTGGCCTCCTTTCAAACCAGCAATAGCACAAAATAGCACAAAAAAGTTAAGAGCTGTGTGTTTTACCAATATTTATCTTTGTAAAGCTACAATTATAATTTGTTACCCAGCAATTTACTAGGCTATAGTGTGAGATGCATTTATAAAATCAGCCATTTACCCCTATGCAATGGGAGCAATTAAAGCTTTATTTCAAAACCAACTAAAACCTTTGCTGCCTCGCCCTCATCAGAGAAGCATGTTCACAGCTTTGTGCAACAGAGATCACACTAACGACAAGAAAAAAATTACTCCAGTGTTATGGTGTCAGATGGGATCTTCACCATTACTCCTAACACTCCTGAAGATTCAATACTCCACCAAAATTCAAGATGCTGGACTATGGCAAGAGCTGTCACACCACAGCAGTGTACTTCCAGAGTGCAAGATGTGGGAAACTGCTCTGCACTGAAGATCCTGCAAAATCCCATGGTTTTCTGCCTTTCCAAAGCATCTTGCTGAGCACCTCCTGCCCTAGGCACTCAGAAACATCTTTATGCACTCATTGTCATCATACGCACTCACTGGCAACAGCCTTACAATGCCTCTGTTCCAAAAGTGCCAACTTTTAGTGCCCAGCAATACACACACACTGAACTCCAGTTTTATTTGAAGGCAGAGTGGTTCAAGGGCAGAGCCAAGACACTGATTTAATCTCCTGCCTGCACTCAGCCAGCCAGTCTGAAACAGGAGTACAGAAGCTGGAGATATAATTGAATGCACAGTGGTCCATGCCTCCCCTCACTTCCCATGGCAGAAAACATCTCTCCTTCCTCACAGGCAAAAAAATATCCCCCATTCCTCACAGACATGGGCACAACTTGCAATACAGATTAAAGGTGACAAACATTTGACCTTCTGTAACTCCACCTGCACTTACAGATAAGCTTCAAGACTTCCCACAACCCTCCATAACAGCTTCAGAAGCTCAGGTAAAGCTTCACATCCACCATCTCAAAGTGATGCACAATCCTACTATGATGACAGAAAAACTCTGACCAGCAAACCACAAAAATTTAAGGCACTCTGATGACCAAGGCTGCAGGAAGCCTGTGGTAGCCAAGGATGTAATGCTCATGACACAGAGCTCTGTCTGTGGCCTGGACTATCACGAGCCAGCAGAAACTCAGGGTTTTAAGATCTTCAGGAAAGAGCAAATTCTCTGTCTCTGGAAGGGCCTTTACCAAAGATAAACATTGCCACCACATCACAGAATCCCAGAATGGTTTGGGATTTAAGGCACCTCAAAGCTGATCCAGTGCCACCCCCTGCCATGGGCAGGGACATCTTTCACTGTCCCAGGCTGCTCCAAGCCCCATCCAACCTGGACTTGGACACTGCCAGGGATCCAGGGGCAGCCACAGCTGCTCTGGGCACCCAGTGCTAGGGCCTCCCCACTCTCACAGGGAAGAATTTCTTCCTAATATCTAATAAATCTTCTCAGTACACCATCACAAGCCCATCAGGATTTTTGTATACACAACAGCTGCTCTTAAATGCAAGTGCTCCTCGGAGAGGACACTCCAAAAAGCCCACTAGGAACGTCAGTCTTGCTGCCTCTCAGAGGCAGATGATGCTCATGTATCACCACTGCTTTCAGCATAGATGTTTTTGCTAAAACCCTTCTTTCTCCACAACTAAAGGAAAAAAAAGGGAAAATGACAGTCAAGGCTATTTTCAACCATTCAACTGAAACTCAAATACAAGTGATGGGCAACTACAGAGATCAGAACCAGCAGTCACCCCACTGATGCAGACACACAGCAGCCAGGCCATTTGCTGAGGGTTCCAAATTCGCCTCAGCCAGTTTTTAACAAGCCAGGAGAATTGTAGGGCTGTTATTTACCTTCACAGATGACGTTTTCATTCAATACACATCCCACTGCAGCGTACCATTGTCTCTTGGCAGTGCAAAACTTATCCAAGCAGACATGACAACCACACACTCAGCAGGGGATTTCTTAGAAAATCACCACTATTAAACCCCTGTTTTATTGCTTGCAGGTGGTGATTATTTCACCCTTTCACCATGATGCTCCATAAGTAAGAGGGACACACTTGTTCCCAGGGAATACAAAATACAGCATGAAATCCTCAGCAGTGCAGGAAGCCTTGCACTGGGAAACAAAGCACAACACGTGGGGTCACTTTGATGGTACCTCTTGCCCATGGGCCAAAAGGCCACTAATTAACAAACAGGAAGTCTCCTTAAAGAGCTTTATCTGTTACAAAAGCAAAACAAACAAAGGGCAGCAGGAGGAACTCTCCAGTTTCAGAGATGCAGTAACTGGCCAGTGCACCTGGTGAAGCAGCACCTGCACCCCGGGGCTGTGCTGGCTGTCACCTGGCTGGGGGACACTCCAAGTGCTGGGGTGAAGAGCAGGTTCAGCTCCAGCAGATTTTGCCTGAGAAACACCAAGTGCTGAACAAGTTCTGCTGCTCCCATTTGCCGGTTGAAGAGGTTCCTGCTGGTTCTCATGTGCTCAGGCAGAACAGCACAGAAGCCCATCCCTTCTGCAGACACTGGAGGCTAATTCCTGCATTGGAAAAGGCGCTGGGTATGATTTCCCCAAGGTACTTTTGGCAAGGAGGGGACTTTACAATGTTCTGTTTTGAGATTTCATCTCAGTCCAGGACATAACCAGTACCAAATACGTGCTTCTCACAAGGCAGGGCCTGATCAAACCCCACAGTTCTCTCCACACTGCCTGGCCCCGGGAACTCCCCTTGGATACAGAGCTGAGCTCTGGGTAGTCACTGGCCTCCAGAGAGGGCCAGTTACAGCCACAGCACCTTCTGTTTCCACCATCACCTGAAGGCAGTTTTCCCCACACAAACACATTTTGTACAAGTAACTGGACAGACAGGAGAAACAAAGGTTCGCTTTCAACCAGCATATGATGGCAGCTATTTTGGTAATCACCTAGAAGAAATTTACTTGTTTAATTATTCTGTGTAGAATCAAAGAATCATTTAGGTTGGAAAAGCCCTCTAAGATCAGAGTCCAACTGTTCCCCCAGCACTGTCAAGGTCACCACTAACCATGCCCCAGGTACCAGATCCACGTCACATCACAGAATCCCAGAATGGTTTGGGATTGAAGGCACCTCAAAACTGATCCAGTGCCTTGGGCAGGGACGCCTTCCATTTCCCAATGCTCCAAGCCCCATCCAACCTGGACTTGGACATTGCCAGGGATCCAGGGGCAGCCACAGCTGCTCTGGGCACCCTGTGCCAGGGCTTCCCCACCCTTACAGGGAACAGTTCCTTCTCAATATCCCATCTAATCCTGTCCTCTGTAAGTGGGAAGCCATTCCCTCTTCTCCTGTCCCTCCAGGCTCTTGTAAACAGTCTCTCCATCTTTTTTTTGTCAGCTCTTTCAGGTTCTAGAAGGTTGCAATGAGGTTTTGTTGCACACAGCAGAACTGCTCTTTGAAGAACCTTCAGCACAAAATACTGGGGTGTTATCATTAAATACACATGGGAAGAATCAGCACCTCACAAGAAAATGGGCACAAAGCCTTCAAGAGAGCTACAAATCAAGAGAAAACAATTCTCTGTGCCATGAATCAAACAACATCTTCCTGAGGTGACTCCAATGTGACCTGATAAACCTCCCTGCCCCAGAAGAACCTGCTAACTACCTGAGGACCTTCAGCTCAGGCTGATCCTGCGTACAAATCCCACGTGCAAAATGTGAACAGGTTAAAAACACTCTGATGAAACACACAGCGATAAGGAGCTCCCTCAGACCCCAGAGCCATCGGGTGGGCAGGGGCACATCCACCGATGCTGCACGTAAACAACAGACTGCTGGCCAAAGTTTCTGCTGCTGCTTGGCAGATCCCATCAGGAGTAAGAACCACACCACTAAAATCTATGTTACCGTCTGTGTAACCAACTTGACCAAGAACCAAGAGCTGATCCAGGCTCCGGCTCTTTGCGTCTTTCCCCAGAGGGCCAGGGCACAGGAAGGGGTTATACCGCGAGCTTCCAGCCGCTCTGCACAGCTCCGGCCCCGGGTGCAGGTGCAGGATGCCCGTTACCAAACACACCGGAGCGTTGGGGCTCACCGGCCCTGCCGTGACAGGGCACAGCCCGCCTGGGCCCGCAGGAACCGGCACGGACTGCGCCCATCCTGCCAGGGCTGACAAGGCACCACAACGGGCGGGGAGGGAGAGGCGGGGCTGCTCGGTGACCGGCTGCCGAGGGAGAGAGGGAGGGAGAAAGGGAACTAAAGGAGGCAAGGCACCCCCAGCCCCGCCCGGCCCGGCCCAGCCCGGCCCGGCCCCTCCGCACAGCCCGGCCCGGCCCACAGGCCCGTGCCCCCGGGGTAAATGCGGGGCGCAAGCCTGCCGCAGGCCCCCCGCCTCGCCGTGCCATGCCGTGCTCTTCAGCGTGCCCCGGGCGCTGCCCCGGCCGTACCTGCTCCGGTGCCGGTGCCACCAGCCGGCCCGGCCCGGCCCAGCTCCGCCTCCTCCGTCAGCACCCGCCGGCCCCGCCGCTCCACAACATGGCGGCCGCCCCCGCCCCCGCGCGGGGCACGACGGGAGCGCGCCCCGCCCGCCGCTTCGAACACACACAGGAAGCGGCGGCGCGCGGCGCCATGGCAACGGCCCCGGTGACGTCACAACATGGCCATGACGTCATGGCGGGGCTTCGGTGTCTGGGCGTGTCCCTCCCGGGAGGGAACCGGGCCCGGGAATGCTGGGAGTCTGACGGACCCCTTGGGTCCTCAGACGGGTTCTTTTGGTCCTTGGGAGGGGAATTCCTGGGTCCTTACAGGATTCTTTTGGTCGCTGTGGGTGGGAGAGAGGAGTGTTCTAGGGTCCTTAAGAGAATTATCCTGTCCTTGAGGAGCTCTTAGGAGAGCGTCTTGATCTCTGGAAGGAAATCATCATGTCCCTGAGGGGCTCCCTGAGTCCTTAAGGAGGTCCTTGGGTCTTTGGGGGGCTCCTTAGTGGGAGTTTCTTGATCCCTGAAGGGGTTCTTGGGTCTCTGGGGAAGGTTCTTGTGTCCTTTAGGGAGCTCCTCAGGTGCTTGGGAGGCCTCCTGGGTTCTGGAGGTTGGTTCTGGCCCCTCCAGGAGGGTGTGGGATTCCTGTGCCCCCCCAGAGATTGTCTGTGACTCAGTGCAGGACCTCCCACGACCCCAGAGTGCCAGTGTCTCCCCCATTTCTGGTCTCTGATCCCCATTACTCTTACCATGGAGTTATGGGGTGGGTGGGAGGAAGCCAGTAGTGTGTCCATCCCTGTCCTGGGAGGGCACTGGGAGGGGGGGCTGCTGCTCCAACAGAGCTCAACTCCACATGGCCTGGGAGGAGCTAAGTGCTGCAGGAGGGTTCAAGGCCTTGTGCCCTTCTCAGCGCTGGTGTGTGCTGGAACCCCCCAGTTCCTGCCCATGCCCACAGGGGGGCTGGTGCCCTGGGCCTGGGGTGCTCATTGGAGGGATGTCTGTCTGTAGACTGTCCATCTGTGATGCTCTGTTACACTGCCCAGCACCATTCTGGTCCTACTGCAGCAATGCAGAGAGCTGCATGCAATTCCCTCATATTCATCATGGACTCCCTGACAGCTCCACCTCACATAATAAAGTCTCTCTCTAAGGCTCCCTTGTATGTTACTTTCAACAAGAAACAGCTGATAACTGCAGCCCTGAGAAAGAACAGAATCATTCATAGACTCTTGGAATATCCTGAGCTGGAGGGACCCTCATGGATGATCAGTGCAGCCCCTGTCCCTGCCCAGCCCCCAACAGCCCCACCCTGAGCATCCCTGAGAGCGCTGTCCAAACGCTCCTGCAGCTCTGGCAGCCTTGGGGCCGGGACCATTCCCTGGGGAGCCTGGGCAGTGCCCAGCACCCTCGGGGGGAAGAACCTTTCCCTGAGCTCCATGCCAGCCCTGACACAGCTCCAGCCCTTGCTGGGCTCCTGGCCCTGTCCCAGAGCAGAGCTCAGCCCCTGCCCCTCTGCCTTCCCTCGGCAGGAGCTGCAGCCCCCGAGGAGTCTCCCCTCAGTCTCCTCTGCTCCAGCTGAACGAGCCAAGTGCCCTCAGCTGCTCCTCAGCCCTTCCCCAGCTCCGGGTCCCTCCTTTGGACACTCTCCAACAGCTTTGGCTCCTTCTGACCCTGTGGTGCCCAAGGTGCCTCCATAACTCCAGATGATTCCATCCAACAGATCCTGGACTCAGGCCATGAGGAACTTTCCTGCAGGCATCCCCACCTTCTCCATTGTCTCAGGAGACCTGTGGGATCTGCCTGGCCATGGCACATTCGGAAATCCAACACACTTTGGGAGAGTGGGCACCACTTTTGGGGTACTATCCAGGCCCTTGGCATTACTCCCATGTGTGTGGAAATATGATACTGGAGGTTTATGTCCAAAAAGAAGACAGAAGAGTCCTGTAACTTTATTCATGAACAAAGGGAGAGGCCATGGGGCATTTCCCATGGTGTCTCTCAAACAGTTGAGGGGTGCAGCCTCCTTTTTATCCTAGTTTTCCTGGCCACATCACCCTCTCCCTTTCTTCACTGGTTCAGGTACTTGGAAGGTACAAACTTACTGAATTGCCTACTGTATGTCCCCCTCTAATATGCATCCCCCCTTTGTTTAGCATATGACATTCATAGTTCTATTGTCTTTGTTCTCCTCCAAGTTCAGGAACTTAGCAGGACCTTGTCTGAGCAGCAGTCCAAGTGAGTGAGCAACACTTTCTGAAACGGATGGTTTCTCCTGTTACTTTCTTATCTACAAGCAGATTCACACAGTCTGTTTGTAAAGACACATTCATGTTATTCCTTTAACTGGGCACCATCAGGGCACTGTCACTGCCTGTCTGTGGTTGGGCCTTTTGCCACTCTGGTGCTAGTCCTTGCCCAAGCTGAACCCAGTGAGTCCAGTCTTTTCCAGCTTTTCCCAGCCTTTTCAAGCCTTCCTGCAAATCCAAGGCAGATTTGGGATTTTGTTGTTGCAGTTTTCCTTGTTTCTGTAGTGCCAGTCCTCGCCGCAGCTGAGCCTAGTGACCCTTTTCCAGCCCAGCCTGGAGGCAGGAAGGCAGTAGGGTGGGATGAGGATGGTGATGAGGATGGTGATGGTGGAATGGTGTGGTTTGGTGAGAGTTGGTGATGGTGGTGGCAGAGATGGGGATGGAGATGGCAGAGCTGTGCAGAATGGTGCAGAGAGGCGGGGATGGGGATGGGGATGGGGTTGGGGATGGGAATGGTGGTGCTGTAGGGATGGGGATGGGAATGGTGGTGCTGTGGGGATGGGGATGGGGATGGGGATGGGGATGGGGAGGGGGATGGGGATGGGGATGGGGATGGGGATGGGGATGGAGACGGGGATGGGGATGGGGATGGGGATGGGAATGGTGGTGCTGTGGGGATGGGGATAGGGATGGGGATGGGAATGGGGATGGGGATGGTGGTGCACTGGGGATGGGGATGGTGGTGCTGTGGGGATGGGGATGGGGATGGTGGTGCCCTGCAGATGAGGATGGGGATGGTGGTGCCCTGCAGTGAGGATGGGGATGGGGATGGGGATGGGGATGGGGATGGTGATGGGGATGGGGATGGGGATGGGGATGGTGATGCTGTGGGGATGGGGATGGTTGTGCCCTGCAGATGAGGATGAGGATGGGGATGGGGATGGTGGTGTTGTGGGGATGGGGAGGCCGGTGCGGTGCGGTGGGTATGGGGATGTCTCTACGATGAGCTGCTGGCAGGGACAGGATATCCATGCGGTGCCGTGCAGAGCCCCGTCGTGCCGCACGGAACGGAGCGGCTCCGCCCCGTCCCGCCCCACGGTGCCACCGTGACCCCATCACCGATCACTTCCAGGGCGGCCCCGGCTCCCGATTTGAAAATGCGGGAGCGGCTGCTGGTGCTGCTGTGCGCGCTGGCGCGGCGGCGGCGGCGGCGCGGCGGGGCCATGGCCGGGAACGGCACCGGGAACGGCAGCGGGAACGGCAGCGGCAGCGGCGCCGGGGGCTGGGACGGGCCGCAGCGGCGCGCCTGGCTCCGGCACTACTACAGCCAGCGGCAGAAGCGGCTCATGACGGTGACCGGGGCGGGGCCGCGGCACGCGGGGACCGGGTCACGGGGGACGGAGGGTGCGGGGATGCGGGGACACGTGGAGATCGCGGCGACACAAAGGATGGGGGGGGGGGGGGTTACCGGGGATGCTCTGAAGTCACGGGGTCACAAAGGGATACGGGAGACGCGCGGGGGTCACGGCGACATGGAGGATGGGGGGACGCGGGGGACATCACGGCGACACAGGATGGGGGACGTGAGACACGGAACACGTGGACGTGGGGGATTTGGGGCACGGGGAACACAGGTCACAGGAACACAAAAAATGGACAGTGGGTGGGGGTGCAGGATGCAAAGGACCGTGGTGGGAAGGATGGAGAGCACAAGTCACAAGGGGAACATAAAGAGTGGGACTCAAAACATAGAATGTGGGACTGGAAGGACACATGGGCATAGAGCTCACAAAGGATGAGGAACGTGGGGGTTGTGTAGGACACAAAGGATGGGACTTGAAGGACACAGGATGAGATCCTGGATACAAAGGATGGTAGATGCAGAGGACATGGGGATGTGAAGGAGAGGCTGACATCAAAGGTGGGGGATGCAGTGGGGGATACAAGGGATCCCTGGCAGCAAGGACAAGGTAGGGGGGGAACACAAGGAACCTGCTGTCCTGGGAAGTGGCTGAAGAAGGTGACTAAAGCCTCTTTTTAAAGTTGCATTGTAGAATTTAATAACAGAAAAATAATTCTTGTGTGCAGTCCAGGAGTTTCCCCTTCCAAATCATGATTCCCGCCCTTGAGGGGTGCTCTCTCCCCCTTCCAAATCAGGACTTAGCCCACAGTTCCCTGTGGAAATCCAGTAGTGCTCATTACAATACAAACCCCCAGAGGGAGTGCCACCCCAAAAAGGGGCTTTTCCAGAAAACTCCATTTGCAACACCTAGGCATCTTGTCTGGAGTTACACCTACTGCCTGGTGGGTTTGCAGTGACGTTTTGCAGGAACAAGAAGATTTGACTGGTGTTAGACCAGTTGGGACCACCTGGCACTGGCCATCCTCCTGCCTTGAGCAAGTCTCTTGAGCTGGGTGGTCTTCAGAAGGGGGTCCCAGTGAAGTGCAGGGAGGTGCTGTCTCACACTGCTGTTGTGTCTCCCCTGCACTGCAGCTCCTCATCGCTCACCGGAGGAGAACCAGCTGCTGCTTCTACCCCCGCGCCTGGCCCAGCCTCAGGGGCACGGACTGGTGGGAGCGGGTGGTCCTGAAAGAGTTTGGGCCCCAGGACTGGCTGGAGAAGTTTCGGATGTCCAAGGAGACTTTCTTCTACATCTGCAACCAGCTGCGGCCTGGGCTGGCTCCCCACAGCGCCCACTTCCACCCCACCCTGCCCCTGGAGAAGAGGGTGGCTGTGGCCCTGTGGCACTTGGCCACCAACGTGGAGTACCAGACTCTGAGCCCGCTCTTCGGCGTGGGGCCCTCCACAGTGCAGAGCTGTGTCCGGGAGGTGAGCTACGCTGTCGTCTTGCTGCTGAAGCCGCTTTACCTCCGGCTGCCTGATGAGAAGGAGCTGGAGAACATGGTGCGCATCTTCTGCACGCGCTGGGGCTTCCCGCACTGCATCGGGGCACTGGACAGCCTGCACATCCCCATCCACCCCCCCCTGCGCCTCACCGCCGACTACTGCAACGGCCAGGGCTGGCACTCCATCCTCACACAGGCCACCGTGGATGGGCTGGGACAGTTCTGGGACGTCTCCACTGCCTTTCCAGGCAGCATGGAGAACAGCGCGGTCCTGGAGAGCTCCAGCTTGTGGGTGCTGGCCAAGGAGGGCCGGCTGTGCCCCAACCCTCCCAAGCATTTCATGGGGAAGGCACAGAAGTACGTGCTGCTGGGGGATGCCACGTACCCCCTGCAAGACTGGATCCTCAAGCCCTACCAGGAGGATGAGAACCTCACCCAGCGCCAGCTGCAGTTCAACTACCGCCTGAAGCGGGCCCACAGCGTGATCGAGAATGCCTTCCTGCGCCTCAAGGCACGCTGGCAGATCCTCCTCAAGTGTGATGACTGCAGCCTGGAGCTGCTGCCCACCCTTGTCCTCGCCTGCTGCATCCTGCATAACGTCTGTGAGGCCCACGACAACCCCTTCAATGAGGAGTGGCTGGAGGGCACCGAGCCCACCGAGCTGCCCAAGCCCTGCCAGCCTGCACCGGCTGCCATGGAGGACAACCGGGCTGAGCAAGTGCGTGAGCTGATGTGCCAGTACTTCGAGAGCTGTGGGGAGGGCTGATGGACCAGGGGCAACTGCCTGCACATCTCTGCTTGCGGACTCACTGTGGACTCTGGCAAACTGACTCGGTGCTGCACCAGGGAGGCCCAGGGTGGGGAGGGGTGGCCGTGTCATGCTTGTGCTGGGTTTGCTGTAGAGATTTCAGGCAGTGGAATGTATTTTATGCCCATTCTCTCTCCCAGGATCTAAATTGTTTGGTGGTGTGTTGTGTGCTGCTGGAGTACAGTGGGGATTAGGGCTGGGAGGGGGAGGCTGCTGGGATCTCCCTTTCCTCTGTCTCAAGGCCTCTCCATTAGGCCAAAATCAGCAGGAGCCTTGAAATAAGGCAAAACTGCTTTGAAGGTTTGAAACTTGCTGTGTAAACATGCATAGGAAGGAGAGGGAAGGAAAAGGCTGAGCAGGGCTGACACCCTGTGTGAGGGCTGACCAACCCAAGGCTGACATGAAAGGGCTGACACCAGCCTGGACTTGAACTGCATCCACAAACTCAGGGCTGTGCTGCCCTGAGGGTTTGTCCAGCCTAGCACTCCCAGCCCCTCTCCAGAGGGGTTTTGCTCACCCTGGCACACCTGGCTCCCTCCAGAGAGGTTTGCCCAGCCTGGAACACCGAGCCCCTTTCTGAAGAGGTTTGCCCAGCCTGGCACCCCTGGCTCTTCTGAAGTGGGATTTTGCCCAGGCTGGCACCACTGCCTCCTCTGCTGAGGGATTTTGTCCAGTCTTGACTCCAGGTCCCTCTCAGGGTGGGGGTTTGCCTAGCCTGGCACTGCCCAAACCCTCTCCGGTGAGATTTCACCCAGCCTGGAACACCCCCAGGCCCTTCCCCGGGTGGGCCTTGCCCAGCCTGGCATCTCCAGCCTCTCTCCAGAGGGGTTTGCCCAGCGTGGCACTGCCAGGGCGGGGGTTTTCCCAGCCTGGCAGCCGCGTTCCCTCTCCGGAGGGTCTGTGGCTCGGTTCCCGGGTCCCTGTGGCGCTGCCCGCTCTCCGGTCGCTGGCCGGGCCGGGTGGAGCCGAGCCTGCCGCGGCCATGGTCCCGCCCTGCGCCTCCCGCAGCGCCGCCTGGTGGCGGGACCGGCCGCGCCCTCAGCTGCAGGGGAGGCAGCGCCCCCTCGTGGCCAGCCCCCACCTCGTGCACAGTGCGCATGCGCAGCCGGTAGGCGGTAGGTCACGTGGAGGAGCAGCAAGATGGCGGTGCGCGGTGAGTGCGGCGCTGCCGCCGCCGGGCGCTCCCCGAACCCCCCGGTATCCCCCGGCCCCAGCAGCTCCTCTCGGGACCCGGTTCCGCTGGCCCGGCGGCTCTGTCTGGCGGGGTCGCGGCAGGGGTGGGTCTATGTCCGTCCCGGGTATCCGGTGATACCGAGTACGGACACGAGCTCTGGGGTCAGCCCCGGCCCCGGGGTCAGGTTCTCCACACAGGCCGGGCCGGAGCCCTTACCGCCCACCCTGCCCCCGGCCGCGGGACCCGCTGCGGGCTGAGGGTGCGCCTTGACTCCCTTCCCTGGATGCAGGAGCGTGACCGAGGAGCCCCGCAGTGTGCTCAGAGCCGCCTGCGCCATGGTGACGGAGCAGGAGGTGGAGGCCATCGGCCGCACGCTGGTGGACACGGCGCAGCCGCTGCCCACCCGGTTCCGAGCCCTCTTCACCCTGCGGAACTTGGGCGGCCGCGCGGCCGTGGAGTGGATCAGCCGCGCCTTTGGAGACGGCTCGGCGCTGCTGAAGCACGAGCTGGCCTTTTGCCTGGGCCAGATGCAGGATGAGGCGGCCATCCCGGTGCTCATCCGCGTGCTGGAGGACACGGCCCAGGAGCCCATGGTCAGGCACGAGGCAGGTACGGCGGCAGCTCCTGCGGCTCTGGGGGCAGGGGAAGGCGCTGGCTGGCAAGTAGGGCTTGGGGGTGCTTCCTCCACTGTACAGAGCAGCTCGTGGGGGGCCTGATCAGGCTTGGGTGTCAAACCCTGAGTCACATAACATCTCACCACCTCCCCTGCCAGACCTGACAGGACAGGTTGGCCTGGCTCTGCTGTTCCTGCTGGCCAGGCTTCTGTTGTGTTTGTCCTGTTTGGTGTTGGTCAATCCAGCATGTGTCCACATTTGCCCCATTTGGGATCAGTCAGTCAGGCCTGTGTCTGTGCTTCATAACAAGGCATGGCATTGCCAGAGGACACAGCAGGGTTGTTCTTGTACAGACACCCTGATAACATCCTGATACATCCTTCAGGTGAAGCCCTGGGCGCTATTGGGAACCCTGACGTGCTGGATATCCTGAAACGCTACTCTGAGGATCCTGTGGTCGAGGTGAGGTTCCTGAGGGGTCATTTCCTCTGGGATGCAGCACTGCTGTCCTCCGAGGGTGAGGCGGGTCCCCCCTGGCAGGTGGGTGGGGACATTGCAGTGACATTTTGCTGCATGCTGGGGTTCTCCTGGCACTGCTGTTCTGCAGCCAGGGCCGTGTCCGTGTCCCCATAGGTGGCAGAGACTTGTCAGCTGGCTGTGAGGAGGCTGGAGTGGCTGCAGAACAACAAGGAGAAGGGAGGCACCAGCCCGTACCTCTCTGTAGATCCTGCTCCCCCGGCTGAGGAGACGGACGTGGCCAAGCTCCGGGAGATCCTCCTGGATGAGTCCCAGGAGCTGTTTGACCGCTACCGGGCCATGTTTGCCCTGCGCAACCTGGGGGGCCAGGCTGCCGTGCTGGCACTGGCAGAAGGTGAGGGGCTGTCCTTGCTGTGGGTCTGTCCAGGCTTAATCTGGGATGAGCCCTTCCCAAGTCCAGGACTGCCAGAGCTGCTCTCACATGTTTGTGTCTAGGGCTGCTGTTCCCTGGTGCATTACGGAGTGCTGGGTGGTCTGTGGTGTTCCAGAGCTCCCTTGCCACCCTCCAGATCCCCTTCTCTGAGAGAGGGGGCGCACCAGCTGTGATGTGGTCTGGGACCAGCTGGTCTGACCCATTGTCAGACCTGGCCTGGGGCTTTTGGGGTCCTGTTCTTCTGGCCTGGAAAGTCAGGGGCTGCTAGTGTTTGGGAATAATTCTGGAGAAGGGAATGTCCCCTGAGTGGGGAAGAGACAAACTACAGCCAAACTACTACTACTACTACTACTACTACTACTTTGGACAAACTAGTCCAAACTACTGTTTGGACCCACCCCCAGCTCAAGGGAAGTGGATCAGGCTCACCAGCCATCTGGGACTGTTGAGGTCCTTAAGATGAGGTCTGTCAGCTCCTGCTCCAGGTGCTTTGTCCTGGAGAGCTGGAGTCCCTGCCATGCTGCCATCCCCTGGAACGTTGTGTGGTGGGACAGAACTTGGGCAGGTGGGAAGCAGCAACTCTGCTGGGGGGTGGGTGCTGCCACCGAAGGAGATGCTGGGACAGGGTTGGGATTGGGGAGCAGGGTGGGACATGGGATTGGGGTGGTGACCCTTGGCATCCCCAGCTTTCAGGTGAGGGCTCCATCCAGGCGTCCTGGTGTGTTTTGGGGCATCCTGGTGCATTTTGGGGCGTCCCAGCTCACCGTCCCCCCTCCCGCAGGGCTGCGCTGCGGCAGCGCGCTGTTCCGCCACGAGATCGGCTACGTGCTGGGGCAGCTGCAGGACGAGGCGTGCGTCCCTCAGCTGACGGCCGCGCTGCGCAGCCGCGCCGAGAGCCCCATGGTGCGGCACGAGTGCGCGGAGGCGCTGGGCTCCATCGCCCGGCCCTCCTGCCTGCGCGCCCTGCGCGCCTTCGCCGGCGACGAGGAGCGCGTGGTGCGCGAGAGCTGCCAGGTGGCCCTGGACATGTACGAGTACGAGAACAGCAGCCAGTTCCAGTACGCCGACAGGCTCTGCAAGCTGCAGGCCTCCTCCTGAGCCTGGACTGGGGGCGCTGAGGTGGGTGTGCTGCCTCCCACCCTCTCCTGCTGCCAGTGGCGCTTTCACAGCCACCTCTGTCGGTGTGGATCCGTGCCTTGCCGCGCAGAGCTGGAGGAGGGGCTGAGTTTGATCTCTGGCACAATTACAACCACCTTTTCCCTCCAAATCCAGGCTGAGCTGCTACTTGCCTCCCCACCACTGTTTCCTGGATCTGCCCCTTTTTCCTGCCAGGATCAGCACTGCCTGTGTGGAGCGTGGCTTGGGGCTTGGACCAGGTGGGCTCTGCTTGGCACGTCAGAGCCTGCTGCAGCTCTGCAGGGCTTGGGCCTGCCCTGGATTGGTGCTTCCACGTTGGCAGCTCCATTCTCCCCAGCTGAGCTTTGCTGGGGGCTAGGATGGGCTTTGGGAATCCGCTCTTGTGGGCTATGGTGTTGGGATGCTTCGAAATTGCTCTCAGTGCTGGTGCCGAGCCGGGGCCCTCGCCCCCGCAGTGGGTTCGGCTTCTCCTGTTGGGACAGGCTGGAGCTGAGCCTGTGGCAGCCTCTGCCCCAGGATGGGGGTTGTTTCATGGCAAAGTTGGGAAGATTCAGCTGGGTTTTTTTCTGCAGGGAAGGGCGCTGCCATTAGGGTGGGCAGGGTGAGGCAGAGCCTGCCTAGGCTTTCCCCCATGTTTAACTGGGGCCAGGAGGGCTGAGGCTGCTGCTGGCACCCAAATCTCTCAGCCAGCCCAGCCTAGGCACTGGGGTTTGGGGTTTGGCAGAGAATAAAGCATCGGCACAGGAAGCTGGAGTGAGTTGAGCTGTGATTTACCTGTGCCCAGGTGTGGAGTGCACCCAGCACCATGGGGTAAAGCTCCGGGTGGGAGGCTGGGGGCTGCCAAAATGAAATCGTAGAACCATTGAGGTTGGAAAGGACTTTTAAAATTGAGTCCAGCCACATTGGGAGGAGCAGGAAGTGCGGTCCCTGATGGCATGAGGTCAAACCTCCAGCCTTGGGGAGGAGGGTGAACTGTCTGAGGTGCCCTGGTAGGTCCCACTGCAGGACCCTGCAGGGCCTGGCATACTGCTGGGCATCCCTTTTCCCCTTGTCCAAGGGCTCCCTGTGAGTCACTCCCAGGCTCAATCCTCTTAGTCCCTGAAGCCAGCTCAGCATCCCCAGGGTTCTGGTGCTCAGGGACACAGCCAAGAGGCAGCCCTGGCCATGGCCCAGTCTGACCCAGTTCAGGATCCCACAGAAAGGGCTCTCAGTCAAGATGTGACCAGTTTGGGTGACCTGTACACACTGGGAGTCAGTGACACATGCCTGAGTACTGTGAGTAGGGTCACCTGTGTGTGATGTGGAAGGCGAGGGGCTCCAGACTGCAGTTCCTCAGCACTGAGGACATCTGATTTCACACTGTTTGGAATCAGCAGCTGTTATGGGTTGCTTGTCCCCCTTCCCTCACCCTCTGTAGCCTGTGGGTGATGGGCTGGACCCAGCTGGCACTTTGGCCTCTGGGGTATCCCTGTGTCAATATCCATCCCCAGGACAGTGGGATGCGTGATTTCCCCCAGGCCATGTAATCACTTCCACTGTTCCCTTCTTGGCACATGAGCTGCAGCACCCTGGAGTTTGCCAGGCTGTTTCTCCTTGGCTACCTCAGTTACCACCTCAGCTGCCCCTTTGTTCTCCAACTTTTCCACGGGTGACACACTCAGACCTTGCAGGGTTGTTTCCCAATCATTCCATGCCAACATTTGTCCCTGCTCCCCTAAACACCTTCTAAGAGAAAATTGGAACAAAATGCATTTCTGAGGCTGGGATCTGGGCAGGGGTAAGCTGGTGCAGCAGAGCTGGTAAGTGCTGGAGTGGAGCAGGGCTGAGCCTTGAGCCTTGCCTTGGTACTGAACCCCACTAGCACCTTCAGCCCTCCCAGTCTAGCCTGTGCTGGAAGGGTTTGAGGTTTCTCCAAAGCTGCTGCTGGCCTGGGCTAAACTCTCCACCCTCTTGGTGTGGGAGGGATTGCTTTTGGGGAAAGCATGGACTCTGCACCCCTCTGCAGGCTGCTCTGTGTTGGGCAGGGGATTCTGGGTGCTGGGGTGACACATGGCAGCCAGCTGGGAAGGCAAGAGCCTCTTGCCATGGGCTGCTTCACTGTACAGCAGAGAGCCAGGGAGCCTCCCTGGCTGATGTGTCCCCATCCCCTCTGCCCATCACCTCCCCACCCCAGGGTGCTGTGTCTTCTGGGATCTCAGCCATTGGCTCCAGGGATCCAGGACCTGCTGAGTGATTTAACCCAGCCCAGAGGAGGGAGGAAAGACCTTGGCCATCCCTCCCCATCCCTGTCTTTGGGGGATCTCCAGCTGCAGGTGACTCCCCACACCCAGGGGGGCAGAGGTACCAGTGGTGCTTCCAGAGGGGTGGGATTTGGGGACCCTGACCCACATTGGAGCCCACTGATCACCCCCCATGCTGAGGCAGCTGGGCTGTGCCTGGATTAGCAAGTGCTAAGCTCCTTCTCAGCAACACAGCTCTGACTCTGGGTGAGTGGCACTGCCACCAGCCATGGGGACACCACTGTCCCTGTGAGCTGCCAGCGCTGAGGAGCCTTTTGGACCCTGATGCCACTTCCTCCCCTGCAGTCCCCTGCCTGGGAGACACTTTGGTGGCTCGGGGTGGGGGTGCAGGGATAGCTGGCCATGGCCCTGGCGGGGGGTGTCCCCCTGGCTGGCACCGGGGGCGCGTGGGGGCCACGGCACTTGCTGCAGTCACCCCCCGAGGAGGATGGGGTGCTGTACGTGGACTACAAGCCCCCTGCCCTGGACAGCATCCGCCTGCCCCACTACGTCCTGTACCTGATGATGGCAGCAACGCTGGTGCTGGTGGTGGCATATGCCATCGTGGGGCACCTTATCAAGGACCTGGTGCACGACTTTGCTGGTGAGTGCTACCCAGAGCAGGGTGGGGCTTTGGGGTGGGCAGGGGGCCAGGGGTTCCCCCCCCATCTGGGACTGTGCTGTGGCAGGGCTGGTGCTGCTGACAGCTCCATCTCTGCCCTTGCAGACTGGGCATTTGGGCCTAAGCCAGAGGAGAAGGCGGGGATGGCCGAAGGCACCACGCTGGAGGCAGAGTGGCTGGAGAAGGACGAGGTGCTGGTGGAGCAGGCGGTGGATGACGAAGGCAGTGGCATCCTGCCCAGCACAGACATCCCCCTGGGGCTACTCGCCCCACGCAGCTCTGTCTCCTTTGCTGACTCCCCCAAGAAGAGGCTCTTCTGAGGCCAGAGGACAGCCCTGCCACAAGCAGGATCCTGCAGCCCTGCCTGACCATTGGGTCACAGTGTGGCCCTGGCCATAGGCACTGCCCAGCAATGCTGCTCTCGGGGCTCCTCGTGGGCTGTTATGCCAATAAAGCCACCTGGCCCAGTCCTGCTCACTCCTTGGCCCAGCACAGTGGGGGGGATGGCAGGGCTGGGACATCCCAACCTTTGCCTGGGGCAACAGCCTTGGCACAGCCATGGCAGCCCTGGCCATGGGTGTATAAAGGCAGGTGCTTGGGGCTGCAAAGCCATGGTGTGGGTTCACAGCCAGTGGTGGCAGGGGACATAGACACAGGTGCACACATGCACAGGGAAACGTGGATACACCTCTGGATGGGCCAAGTCAGTGTGGGCAGAGGGGTAGGGACAGACAGATGGACAGCTGGATGCTGATGCTGGCTGTGCCCCCACCATCCCCTCAGTGCTTTGGCACTGCCAGACCATGCTCAGTGGCATCCACAGGTGGCCTCAAACCAGCCTTGGGGGACAAAGCACCCTGAAGCCTCACTTGGGTTCTGCATGAGGGCACTGGGGATGGAGGCTGTTGTATGGACCTGCATCCCGTCTTAAACCCAGGCTGAGGCTGGATGCTTGTGCCACCAGTTTCCTTCTTTGCCCCTTGAAGAATTGCTACAGGCAGAGTGGCCCTGCCCAAGTTCACTGTCCCTCCCTAGGGTGCTGCTGGGCACCCTCTGCATCAGTTTGTGCCCTGGTGGGTGGGCACCCTGCCATGGTCTCCCTGAGCTAACCCTGTCAGTATTTCTGACGGTATGCGGGCACTCACTCCCTGAGGACGTGATGGGGTCCCACCTGGGATTGTCTGGGGGCAGCTGGCTTGTGCCCAGGGGAGGGCTGGGGGTGGCCTTGCATTGCCCACCCCTCTGTGCTGCCCCATCCCATGAGGATGGCCCATGGATCCCTCCCTGCTGCCCCAGCCCTGCCAGCAGGGATAGGGGGATCCAGGCAGGGTAGCACTTCTCCACCCAATCACCCATCTGTTCTTCCACCTGGGCACCCACCCCCCACCACAGTCTGTCTGCCTCTGTCTCCATCCACCCCCTGCCCTGGGCGTTGTCACCAGTCCTGGGCACAGGGACATATCTGTCCTTTGCCACTCTGGTCCTGGAGGTGGTGGCCACTGGGTGCTGTGGGGTGCCAGTGCCTGAGCCAGGGGAGTGGTACTATCTCCCAAGGGTGACAGGAGCCATGTTGCCATGGTGCTTGGTGCCACTTTGTCCTCTTGGGGCAATAAAGGCGCCCATTGCCTTGAGTGCAGAGTGCAGGCACGATAGCAGCAGGGGACAGAAGCTCACCTTCAGGAGCAGGATCCAGACGTGCCTCAGCCCTCCACCCAAAAATGCCAAAGCCCTTGCAGCCCCTCTCGCTCCTGGTCCTGCTTGTCCTCGCTGCCACCACCCAGGGACAGACTGGTAGGTGCCCCTGTGACCCTCTGTACCGCTGTGCCCTGGGGTGCCTGGGGAGGTGGCCAGGCCCCCTCCAGGCATCAGATCAGCTCCTGGGAGATCTTTCCAGTGGGACCAGTCTGTCCCAGTGCTCCAACAGTAACCTTTTGGGGGCAGAGCAGAAAGATCTGGAGACACCCACCTGCTGCCCCAGTGCTCCTCCCTGTGCTGGGGACAGGTGAGCTGTGTCAGGGGTGGCTTCCTTGGTACCCAAAGGACAGTGGGGAAGGGGGAACAGTGAGTGTCTGCCAATGTCCCATCCCATGGGGGGTCCCATCTCATGAGGGGGTCCCATCCCCTGAAGGACGGAGCTCCCCCTGAGCTGTCCTGTTGTCCTGTTCAGGGGAGCTGAGCTCCCCTGAAGCTGTCCCCATCCCTATATTTTCCCTTTCCTGTCCCCTGGCCATGCAGACACGGGCCCCAAGGTGCTGCAGCCATGGCTCATTGGCCTCACGGCCGTCGTCGTCTTCCTCTTCATCGTCTTCTTGATGCTGCTCGTGAACCGGCTCTGGAATCTCAGGAGGCACAGGTTGGATTGCCGCGGGGTGGGGGGTGCTGGCCAGGGGGGAAACTGTGTGGAAGGTTGCGTGGGCTGGGGCAGGGTGTCCCCGGGCACCGTCCAGCCTCTCTCCCCTCGCAGGAAGGAGGACGACCAGCCGGAGACCCTGGCAGCTGACAGGTACCGCACCGGGACACCCCGCACCGGGGCTTGGATTCCCTCGAGGGTGGCCACGTTCCGGCTGTGCCATGGTGGCTGTGTGCCCTTGGCATGGCCGGAGGTGGCCGTGCCGTGGTGCCCTTCGTGCACGGCTGACCGGCATTCCCTCTGTCCCGCAGGCTGGGGCGCTCCGGCCACGTCAACCCGGCTGCGGAGTTGGATGAGCTGAGCGACGACAAGCAGCAGAGCAAGGCCACGTCCCTCTGAGTCCCCCCCGTGCCCCTCTGCCCGCGCCGGGCCACCTCCGACGGGCGCCGCACCCTCACCCCGTCCGCGGGGCGGGGATCCGCGCCGGGTTTCTGCGACAGCTTTGGCCGCAGTGGTACCGCCCTACCCCCGGCCGCCCCGGCTCTGACCAAGACCCGGCGCGGATCAGCCGCTCGCCGGAGAGGAGCGGGGAGGGCGGCGGCCGGGGACGGGGTCCCCCAAGCCTGGGCCGCCAGGGGTCGCGGCCGGGGGGGATAAGGACAGCCCCCTCCCCAGACGTGCCCAGTAAAGGTTTCCCCAGCCTACCCCGGCGTCAAGCGCCTTGTGTCACCGTGCTGGGGAGGGGCCTGTCCGGCAGCTCCCGGTGCCAGTAGAGCAGGGGACAATGGCAAGTTCCGAGCTGTCAGACCTCAGCGACCTCGGCAGGGCGAGGCCACATCGCTGCCCGACCAGCCCAGACCGAGGGGTGGGCCCGGAGGGGACACGGGGGCTGGGGAGCACCGAGGGGGGTGGGGGTCCGCCCCTCCGTGGCTGTCCTGAGCAGCGCTTGGGGACAGCGACCGCGGGGACTGCGGGGGTGAAGCGCAGCTTCGCCCAACGCTGACCTACGGGTGAGGACAGTGACGTCACAGCGCCGGGCGATGACGTCACGCGCACGAGGTGGTGACGTCCCGTGGCCAAGGTCTGGAAGCCGAGGAAGTGGCAGCAGCTCTGAATCCAGGAGTGACCCGCGGCTGTCCCCACCCCTGTCCTGTCCCCACGCGTCCTCTCCCCGCCTGGGGCTGGGGCTGCGCCCCGCGGGGTCCCGGCTCCGTCCCCCTCCTCATCCGGGCCAAGAGCAGTCGTGGGGGGGTCCCTCCTCTGGGGGCTGGGTGCCCGCTGCCTGGCAGGGCTCTGCTCCCCCCAGTGCCCTCCTCCTCCGCTGGGACCCCCCTGTTCTCCCCTATTGGGCACCGTTCCTCAGTTTCCCCCGGGGCAGTGAAGGAAGGGCGGAGGCGGGCTGGAGTTGAAGCATAGCTTGTTTAATTTTTATACATTTCTTTTTTTGTCTTTTTTTTTTTTCTTTTCATTTTTTAATCTTTTTTTTGTGTGTCAGTTTTTTCTTTTTTGTTTTTTTCTTCTTTTTTGTCTCTTTTTTCTCTTTTTTGCATAGGGGAGGGGGGGGGAACAACAACAACAAAAAAAGAAAAAAAAAAAAAACGGGAAAAAAAAAAAGGAAAAAAAAAAAAAAAAAGAAACCAAAACAAAAGAAACAAACCAAAAAAGAAAACAAAAAAAAAACCCAAAAATCCGTATCAGGGTCAGTAAGTGTATGTAGGCAGGAGCGGCGCTATCGGTAATGGCTGCGTACAATGGTATAATCAAATATCGTGAAGCACCAGGGAGGCAAGCGGGGGCTCGGGGGGGTCATGCGGGGCCAGGGGGCGCGGGGGGGCGCAGCGGGGGGGGCCCGGCCCCGGCTCGCGGCCCTGGTGCGCTCGCGGTGTGTATCGGCTGCGGCAAAGCGAAAGCGAGAATCCGGCGAACGAGTAAAATATAACTGCGGGGAGGGTGCAGCTCCTGGGGGAGCGGGGACCCCCCGAAAAGGCGGCGGGGCAGCCGGCGGCGCGGAGGCACTGCGGCGGGATTTTTGGTTTGGGTAATAGGCGCGGTCCGGCCGGCTGCCGCCTCGGCGCCTTTTTGGGGCGGTTTCTCTCCTTTTGCCGCTCTTTGCCCAGGGGTGGGATTTCCCCCCAGTCCGGCTCCACCTCCCGCCTGTCCCCGGGCATCGCACGGGGCCCCCAGCAGGGCACGGGGGTACCCAGAGCGGCACCCACGGACCTGGGGCATCCAGAGCGGCACCAGAGGGGCATTCGTGGGTATTGCTCGAGGCACCCCGGGGGCACCCAGAGAGGCCCCCATGGCATCGCCTGGAGCACCCAAGGGGCACCCATGGGCATCACCTGGGGCGCCCAGGGGAAACCCAGAGGGGCATCATCTGCAACACCCAGAGGGACCCGATGGGGAACCCGCGAGTATCACCTGGAGCACCCGCAGTGACACCCACGGGCACCGCACAGGGGACCCAGAGGGTCACCCATGGGCCTCTCCCGGGGCACCCATCACCGGGGGCACCATCCCAGCCGGTGGCAGGATACCCAGGGGAGCAGAAAGCAGCAAATTCCAAACTCCGAGTACAAAAAAAACCTAAAAAAAACCAACAACAACAAAAAACAACCAAACAAAACAACAAAAAAGAGCCTAAACCCCACCAAACATGACATATATATATATATATGTATATATATATATATATATATATGAGATATTATATATATATATTCCTTTGCGATTTAAAGTACCTTAACTGTGTGGGGGCCCGCGCCCCCCCGGCCCGGCAGCCCCATATATATATATGTGGAGATATATATATATATATATATATGTACAGGTTATTTGTTTTATTTATAGGTCACAAGGACTATTTTTAATTAATTTTTTTAAGCCGACGAGCCCGACTAAAAACCCTCTAGGAGAGACTGTAGTGCATGAAACCCCCGCGGTGATTGTCGAGCGGAGCCCCCTCGTATCCCCATCCTGCGGGGGACTCCCCCGGAGCTTCCCCAGGGATGGGGTGTCCTCCACCCCGGCTTTGCGCTCACCCCGACCGTGGCCATCGAGGCCGCCAGAAGATTAAAAAAAAAAAAAAAGAAAAGAAAAAAAGAGAAGGGAGAATGATTACAAAAATAGAAATAATGAGTGGTGCCCCCCCCCCCCCCCGGGAAGGGGCCGGGGGTTGTTGCATATTCCCTTTGGGCAGAGCCGGGGGTGCGGCCCCGGGGGGTGTCGGGGGAGCAGTGCAAAGACCCCGGGGGCACGGGGGGCTCCCCGGCCCCGCAAGGGGAAGCCCCCGGCACGCCCCCCCCAATGCCGCCATATGGGCTGGGGGGCGTCGTGTTGATTCTTTTTTTGCCTTTTAAAATTTGGTTTAAGGTGCTTTTCTTTCCGAGGGCGGGTTTTGGGGGGCTGCGGCCGCAGCCCGGCCAGACTTGCTGCCGGTCCGGGGGGTGGGGAGGCAGCAAAGAGGGGGCAGGGGACGGCCCCGGTGGTGTCCCCGTGGGGGAGGGGCTCCGGGGCTTCCTCGGGGCGGGGGGGCCCAGGCCCGAGGGGCGCCAGCGCCCCTCGCCTCCCCGGGGCTGCCGAAGGGGCTGCCCCGGTGCTCCCCGCTCCCTCCCTCCGCTGTCACTGTCACCGTTTAAAAATGCTTTTCTTTTAAAATATTTTTTGCTTTGAGCTGAGCCTTTTCCAGACTTAACCCCCCCTCCTTTTTTTTTTTTTTTTTCTGTTTCTCTATTTAAAAAAAAAAAAAAATCTTTTTAAAATTTTTTTTACCCCTTTTTTTTTAAATTTTTTTTTTTTAAATTCTATTTTTTATTCCTCCCCCCAAGCTGGACACCGCCCCCGCTCCCTCCTTGCATTGTCCTTGCAGAAATCAATACTGCACCTTGCATAAAGAAGCGTCTTCCAAGGCTCCTCCCAAGGGTCTGGGACCCTCAAACCAGCCTCAGCTATGGGCGAAACCCGGCGGGACGCGACTACTCCGTCACCCCCCACTAATACTTTTAGACACCAAAAAAACCCCAAAAAAACCCACCAAACAAACAAACAAACAAAAATTAAAAACTGTTGACGACGACGTTTCTTCATGCCCGAGCAGCAGCGATGCCGGTGCCACCCGCCCACCGGTGTCACAACCCACGTCAGTACTCAGCCTCGGGGAGGTTGGGGGGGTCTCTCCAGCCGGCGGAACTCTGGGGTTTTAAGGCAAATTCTGGGTTTTTAGGGGGTGTCGGGCCCCTCTCGGCAGCGGGCACAGCAGGGAGAGGCGGCAAGAAGGCACCTGCTGCCATTCCCTGCTGTGCCAGCGGAGGTGGGGGGCAGGCTGTGACCCCCCTGCCACCAGCCCGGGGGACGCACAGCTACATTCACACGGTTCCATTCCTGTCACGAGAGCAGCTGGGCTCAGCCCTCCTGGCTCTGCGCCCCATTGAAAACCAATTAAAAAGCGGGGGTCCCCGAATGGGGAGGGGTGGGACCCTGTGGCCCCCCGTGAGGATCAGCCCTGGGGGTCTCCATCCCTGCTCCTCCCCGCACGGACCCACCGCGCCTCGGCCAGTCCTGCCGCGCCCGGACACCGGCTCCCCCCCGAGCCTTCTGGGGCTCTCTGGCCCCGGGTCCCTGCTGCCTCCCGCCTCGCTGCCTTTGGTTGCTGGAAGCAGAAAAAAAACCAAATCAAAACCCCCCAAAAGGGAAGGAAAACAAAGAAAAGAGAGGCAAAGCAAAGGGGTGGCCGCCCCCCCGGCCGGCCCCCCCCACAGCTATTGCATATTCCGGTGTGTTGGCGCAGAGGATGCATCGGTATTACCAACTGGAAGACGTTTCTGAGGGGGAAAATTGGTTAAAAAAGAAGAATAGAGAGAAAAAGGGACTTTTCTGGCCGAGAAGAAGCCATGCAGGAGGCGAGGGGGGGGCAGCGGCCCCTGGCCCCCCCGGCCCCCCGGGAGCCCCGGGCATGCAGCGACTCCCTCGCACTGATATCGGGTCCAGTAATACTTAGGCTTCGAAGGCAAGGCACATCATGTGGTATAAAATTTCGTGCAAATTAGGAAAACATGGATTTTTTTTTTCTTGTGTGTTTTTTTTACGGCTTTTTTTTTCTTTTATACAGATTTTTTTTTTGTTTTTTTTTCCTCTTTTTTTTTTCTCTTTTGCTGAAGGGGAAGGTAGAGCCGGTTAATAAGAGTCTGCCATGCACAGCATCAGCCAGCCGCGGCTGGGTTGAGCCAGGTCACCAGATCCTGTTAAAGCACCATGCAGTTTATTTGTCTTTTTTTTTTTTTTTTTTTTTGTCTTTTTGTCTTTTTTTATGTGTTTCTTTTCTCAGATCTTTTTTTAAAAAAACAGGTTTCCCTCTCCGCCAAGCGCTTTTTTTTTGTTGTTGTTCTTTTTTTTTTTTCTTTTTTTTTTTTTTTTTTTTTTTTTTTTTGTGGGTTTTCTCCTTTTCTTGTCCTTTTTGATTATTTTTCTGTCTCCCGGGATTTCCTGCGTCAGCCCTTTCCCCAGTGCCTCGTCGTGCCGTCCCGGGGGGTGGGAAGCGGGGGGCAGCGGGGGCTCTGGGATGGGGGATGCGATGCCGGTGGTCCTCGGGGCAGCTCTGGGTGCCAGGGGAGGGGCCCAGGCGGGTGCCGACGGTGGCCTCGGTGACATTCCCAGCTCCTGGACATCCCACGGTGGCTTCTCTCCATCACCACCCTTCGGGTGTCCCTGGGCCGGAGATCGTTTGAGGACCAGTCTCCTCATCTCGCTGGGGACAACGGGCGCCTTCGTCCTCTTCCTCCTCCTCGCCTGGGCCGTCGCGGGGGTCCCTCTGCTCTAAGGCACTGCCACGTCCCCGCGTCCCCTCTCCGGCCACGCTGTCACCGCACGGGACGGGGCAGCGGGCGCTCCTCCCGCGCTGCCCCCGGCCGGGGGCCCCTCCCCGCCGCAGTTCAGGCACTTGACGCGGGGCCGGGGCTCCGGGGGCTCCGGGGGACTTCGAGGGGCTCCGAGGGGCTGGCTCTGCCCTCGCCGTCGCTCGGGCTTCTTTGCTCCATCCTCTTGTATCCAAAAAAAGAAAGAAAAAAAAAAAAAAAAAAAAAAAGAAAAACAACCAACCAAAAAAAAAAAAAAAAAAAAAACAAAAAAAAGAAAAAAAAAAAAAAACAAACCCAAAAAAAACAAAACCACCAAACCCAAAAGCCCCAAACCAGCCGTTCCGGCAAGCCAGTGCCGGGGACTCCACCTTCTCCTCCTCTTTCTCTTCCTCCTTTTTTGTGATCTTGTTTTCTTTTCTTTTCTTCTTTTCCTTTTTTTTTTTTTTTTTTTTTTTTTTTTTTTTTTTTTTTTTTGACGATTCCCTCTTAAAAGTGCATTTCCTACAAAATGTGCAACACGAGCGCACCCTCTCCTGCCTCCCACCTGGTACCTGTCCACAGGAATGCATAGCTCAAACACACGGACGCACGCCCCCCTCCCCGCTCCCCCTCCCCAGCCCCACGGACCCCCGGGCGCGAGGACACGCCGGGGACACAAGGACACGCGTGGGAACACACGGGGCCCGGCCCGGTGCGGGCTTGGGGAGGAAGGCTACCGGAGAGATGGTGACTAGTGCCCCAGCGCGACGGGAACCACGGGGGCCGGGCTGCGACAGTCCCCATGCCATGTCCCCGATGGAATCGGGGCGCCACCGCCGCTGGGACGTTTGGGGCCGTGCTGGGAGAGTCCCGACACCGCGTCCGCGTGGGAACCGAGGTGTCACCGCCGCTGCGGCCACCTCTGGCCGTGCCCGCGCACCCTCTGTGGTCACAAGTCCCCTCCTCCTGTGCCACCACGTCTCCGTGCCACCGCATAACCGCCACCGTGTCACTGCAGCCCGATGTCACCGTCCCCGAAGCGCGCACGCAGCACGGAGCATCCCCGGCCCGGCCGCCGGGGGTTCCCCGCCCCGCCCGCCGCGCCCCACCCCAGCCCCGGGGCCCCCCGACAGTCTGGGGCCGGGGGGGTCGGCGGGGAGGTTTTGATCTTTTTTACTCACATAGAGGCAAGAACGAGAGAGTCAAAGCCGTTTGCATATTCGGCGAGGGGCCGGCGGGGCTCGGCGCCGCGGCCCCGCAGCCGCTCCGGGAGGCATTGCTGGCACGACTTGTGTCAGGTCTCAGCGCGGCGCCGGCCGACGGGGTAAATAATAGTGTTTTTTTTCTTTCTTTCTTTCTGTCTTTCTTTCTTTCTTTTTTTTTTCTTTTTTTTTTTTTTTTTTCCCTCCTGTTTCTTTGTTTTCTGGCGCATCGCCGGGGTGGGGGGAAAGGTCCTCCTGGGATGGGTTGTTGGTTTGTTTGTTTTTTGTTTGGACTTTTTTGTTGGTTTTTTTTGTTGGGGTGTTTTTTTTTTTTTTTTTTTTCCGTTTTAAAACAGTTTGACCCTTTTCCTTTTTCCTTTCCCTCGCTCTTTCCTTCGGGTGTGGGTTTTGCTTGTCGTCGTCGTCGTCGTCGTCGTCGTCGTCGTGGTGAGGCCGCGCTCTCCGTCGTCACCGCAAGGCTGGGCCTGGCGCTCGGGGACGGGGATGTTCCTCTGGGGGTGCCTAAAGCAGAGGAGAAGGGAGGCGAAGGGGCGGCACGGCGGAGGTTATCCCAGGTACCAGGACTGCCGGGAGAGAGGAGAGAGGCCGGCGTTAGTGCTCTGCCCCACGGAGCTGCCCCGCGCCCGGCCGGTCCCCAAACCCCGGACAGCTGTCCCCGCGCTGTCCCCGCGCTGTCCCCTGCTCGGAGCACGGGGCTGCCGTCCCCATTTCTGCACTGAGTTTGTCCGTGCTCCGCACCGCGGCCACCCGCGTTCCCTTGGGGCCGGTCCCTCTGCACCTTCACGGCAAAGGAGACTCTCCCCAAGGAATGGTGCCGCCTGGGGACAGGTAGGGGGGTGGCACGGCTGGGGGACCCCGCGAGGTGGCCCCCTGCCACCCTCCCATTGTTTCCCCCCCCAGCCCCAAGTTCAAGTTCATTCCCGATTACCTCATGTCTGGTTTCCGTTGGAAACGAGACAGCTCGGGGCCGCTGCTTCCCTTAACCCTTCCAGGCCCCGCCACACATGACCAGAGCGTGGCAGGTCTCAGCTGCCCCTCCCGGACACTGACTCCTTCCCCCGTGCCTCAGTTTCCCCAGGCAGAGCATCCTTGAGCCCCGAGCATAATGAGGGACACCTATACACAGGGACCCTGGGGGTCTTGGGACTGTGAGTGGCTGTGACCCCTATCTCTGGACAGGGACTCTGGCTCCCTGCTCCTCCAGGGTTCTCCAGGTGCTGCCCCAGGTCTCCTCTTTAGGCCCTTGGGGTGCCCATCCCATGTGTAGGACTGGGGAAACTGAGGCAGAGTAGGAGCTGTGATCAGAGCCGGGCCCCCCGTGTTTTTCCTCTGGAACGGCACAGCACCCTCGGGTGTCCCAGCTCATGTTCCCAAATGTCACAGCCTGGCACAGCACAGCACTGCTGGGTAACCTGTGTCATTGCTCACACCCCGGCACAGCACACAATACTGCTCCCCAGCCAGGCAGCACCCAGGGTGCCCCAACATGGCACCATCCACACCCCCACCCCTCTGTCCTGTCACCCGTGCCACCTGCCAGGCAGGACTGCAGCCACCACAGCTGCCCCTGCAGGGAACGCTGAGGCCAGACCACTCATGTCACAAGTGAGGCCAGGAGCTGCCAGCCCTGCACTGCAGCACCGGTGCCAGCTCCAGAATCCAGGACTAATGGAAAGCCCCTGGAAAGGCGCGCACAACCTCCTGCTGCAGCTGGAGTGGCCACGGGCACAGCCAAGCCAGACTAGGTGCCAGTGCCCACACAGACAGGGACCCATGGCCCTGTGCTCCTCCTTTGGGGATATTGTGGGCACCCAGGCAGGGCATAGTCAGAGACCGGCAGTGACCTCCCACTATGATGGAGGCCTTGTGGTGGCTCTGAGCCCCCAGCAGTGCCTAAAACCCTGGCACTGGGTGCCCTGAGCCCCCAGCAGTGCCTAAAACCCTGGCACTGGGTGCCTATAGTGAGGATGTCATGGCAGCAATGCCCGTGGGCCACAGCGGTGATGCCAAGGCAGTGATGCCCACAGCAGCAAAGCCAGCACTGGCAGTGCCAGAGCTGCAATGCCATGCTGGTGATGCCCATGGAGGCACTGCACATGGAAATAACCCCACAATGGTGATGTACACAGCAGTGGTGCCCAAAGAGGTATCGCTCACAGTAGCAACACCCATGGCAGTGATGCCATGGTGGGAATGTCCACAATAGCAATGTCTGCAGTGGCCACACCGGCGGTGGCAATGCCCACGGCAGTGATGGTGACATTCTGTGGTGACACTCCTCGTGGCTCCAGACATGGTGGCAAGGCCACAGCAGTGATGGCCACGGAGGTTACATCCACAGCAGCAATGTCCCATGGCAGTGATGCCACAGTGGCGATACGCCTGGCAGTGCCCACAGCAGCAATGCTCACAGGAGCAATAAACACAGCAGCAATGCCACGGTGGTGATGCCATGGTGGCAATGCCCACGGCAGTGATGCCATGGTGGCAATGTCCTCAGCAGGGATGCCATGGCAGTGATGCCACGGCAGGGGCGCCATGGTGGGGATGCCCACATCAGCAATGTCACATCAGCGACAGCCACGACGGCGATGCCAGCCCTGGCCATGCCCCCGGCGACGCCCACGGTGATGCCATGGCGAGGATGCCCAGGGTGAGGGCAGGAGGGTCCCCCCAGCAGCACCCCCACTCTCACCTGTGCCTGATAGATACTCCCAGGATCCCTTGGTCCTAATCCCACGAAGGAACGGTTCGCAGGGGGCGTGCCTGGTGCAGAGTAGGCTGGGGAACAAACGAGAGCTCATTAACGGGGCTGCGGGTGGCACTGCCATTGTCCCCCCCGGGGCCAGGCCCGGCCCTCGCCCTGGCACTGCTGGGACGGAGCACCCTGGCACCCGGCGCTGGCGAGCGGGCGACGGCCCTGGCTGTGACCTGATGGCAGGTGAATGGAGCCCAGGGCTGCTGCACCCAGGGCTGCTGTGCTCGGACGGTGCCACCTGTGGTGTCGGGGCAATGACCGAAGTGCCCCGGAGTGCAGGCGCAGATGCTGCTCCTGGCTGTGCCCGCGCTGCGGCAGAACAATGAGAGCCACCAATTCCACTTGGCCACGTCACCCTGCTGCCACCTCCATCCCTCAGCTAGTGATCCAGCAGTGGGACCTCCAGCTCTGCTGGGCTTCTGGGTTCAGCCCTGCTGGAAGCAGAATGCTGGCAAGGGGAATGAGGAAATTGGAGTCAGCTGTACTCCTTGGGGACAGCTAGTGTCCCCTTAATGCATCCTTCCCTGAGCCTGCAGGAACTTGCACTCCTCTGACCCTCCCCAGGGCTGTGACACATTTATCAGCCAGGCCATCCCATGCTGTCCCCTCCAGACTGTCCAGGCTTTGGCTTCTCCATGCCATGGGATCCCCACACCTGCTGACCAGCTGCTGGCAATCAGCCTTGGCACATTACCCAGGGACAGGGTAATGGCTCGATCAGGCACAGCTTGATTGTGTGGGGAAACGGCACTTGGGGTACCACGTCCCATGGGTGCAGCAGGATGGGAACAGGAACAACCCCGTCACAGAGTGTGGTGATGGCACAGTGTCCCACCACTGCAGCACACACTCCCATGCCAGTCTGGGGTGACACCAGCTCCCCTCCGGCAGTTGGGCCCAGCACCCAAAACTCTCCCTGGCCAAGGCACTTATGGCCCCTGAGGTGGAGCGGAGGGCAAAGTTTGTCAGCCACCAGTACTAACAAAGATCCCAGGTGCCACCTGCCAAGGGCTCTGGGGGACCCACACACAGTCCCTGCTCCAGTATCACTTCACATCCCCAACAAGACCAGAATCCCCGGCGCCAAGGATCCCCATGGCAGCAAGAGTACAACAGCCCACGCAATGCACCAGGCACACTGTCCCTACTCCCAGTGCCACCCGTGTGCCAGCTGGTCCTGTCCCCAGAAGCATGACCAAGACCATAATGCAATAAACAGATACAGAGGGAGCACAGCCTCCCCCACAGCACTGCCCACACCAAGGGTCTGGGCAAGACACTGTTTTGGGGAGCCCTGTCACAGATCCACTCATGCTCAGAGAATCACGGGGCTCAAGCTGGTCCCTGGTACCAGCACACGACCCCTTGAGATTCAGCAGCCACGTGCCCAAAGCCTGTCCACTCCGACCTGCCTGAGACCCAGCAAACTCATGGCATGCCAGCTGCCGCCCTCTCCCCGGCTGCGGGGAGGCCACCTCCGCCAACATCCCCCCAGCTCCGGGACGGGGGGACACCCTGGGGGGCTGCGAGAGGAGGGGGCCAGCCGGGCCGGGGAGCAGGGTGGGCGCCGCGGGTGCTTACTGGGTGATGTCGGCGAGGTCGTCCCTCCCTCGGAAGTTGTCGTGGTGGATTTGGTGTCAGGAGAGACGGCCAAGCGGGGCATGCCGGGGGGAGGTGGCGGCGCCAGCATCTGCGTGGGCAGGTAGTGGCTGGGCACTTTCACTTGACCACTTCCATTTAACTGGGGACAACACAGACAAAAAACAAACAGCACAAGCCATTAGGACGCAGGCGCACACCAGCACGGCCGGGGAGCCCCGGGACACCGCCGGCACAGGCACGGGGTGTCCCTCACTGCGGACATGAGTTTGTTGGGTCTCAGAGCAGCCCTGAACGGTCGGCGTTGGCAGCAGGCAGGAAATGACGGCGGGACAGGAGGGATTTGGGGGGCTGTGGAGGACATGCCCTATGGGGGTCATAACCCACAGCGGCGCACGCTGGAGCCAGGCTGCTGGGACTCCTCCCTGCAGTGACAGAGGGGTCTCTGAAGCACTCCTGGAGAGGCAGGGGCACCCAGAGCCTCCAAAGGCTTCTGCACCAGTGCTCATGCTCAACCCAGCCGTGGGCTGCTCCCTATCCGGTGTCCATCAGCCCAGCACTGAGCCACTGCACAGGGGAACGGCGGCCGTGCCCCTCACCCTGGCATCAGTCCCTGCCGGTGAGGGGAAACAGGCAAACGGTGGGCAGAGGTCAGAAGGGCTCCCCAAGAGCTCTGCATCTGGGAGGACAAAGGGTGGCACGGGACAGTATGGAAGCAGGAACACATCCAGGCTCTGCCTTTGGGTGCTGGCTTTGGGTATGAAGGGTGTCCTTCATGGGGTGTGTTGGTGTGCTGGGGTGTTAGTGGTGTGGTGTGTGCTGTGTGTTGGTGGTGTAGGGTGTGCTGTGTGCTGGGGTGTTAGTGGTGTGGGGTGTGCTGTGTGTTGGGGTGTTGGTGGTGTGGGGTGTGCTGTGTGTTAGTGTTGGTGGTGTGGGGTGTGCTGTGTGTTGGGGTGTTGGTGCTGTGAAGTGTGCTGTGTGTTAGGGTGTTGGAGGTGTGGGGTGTGCTGTGTGTTGGGGTGCTGGGTGTATGATGTGATGGTTTGGGTACTGCATGCACTTGGTGCTGCGTGTGCATGGTGCTGGTTAAAGAGGTTGTTTGCTGATGGGAGCATGGGGTGCGGAGTGCTGGGTGTGAGGAGTCCCATATCTGTGGGGTGCACTGGGTGCATGGGGGTGCAAGGTGCTGTGGCAAGGGAAGGCCCACAACTGCACAGTGTGGCTCTGCCACCCCTGTGGGGACACTGGGGACACGGCTACAGTGAGGAGCTGACGGGTCACCCGTGGGCTTAGCAGGTGGATGGGGCACGTCAAGTCCATCACTCTCCTGGACACGGTGGCGGTCGGTGACTCCAGGAGATGGTCACACACCACGGCAGACAGCTCGCTCCCCCAGACACCCCAGCTCCACTGACGGCTCGGCCCCAGCACCCAACACCCGCGGAGCCCCGCGCCGAGCCGGGGCACGGCATCTCCATCGCCGCAGACACGCGGAGCCAACACGCAGCAGGCGCAGCAGCGCTCCCGAGCCAACGCACGGCACGGCTGGAGCTCAGCCCCGGAGAACAAACGCCCCCCGGTGCCACCAGGAGACCCCCCGTGCGGCGGCAGAGTGACGGCGGCGGTGCCGGTCCAAGGCAGGGACTGTCCTCGGGCAGCCCGGCTGGCAGCAGCCCCGGTGCCCACGGCAAGGCAAGTGCTGGGTGCAGGGACGGGGCTGCGTCCTTACCGGTCCGGGCTGCTGGTTGGACGGGTCGCAGGCCAGCGAGACGAGATCTTTGAGCGGGTCCTGCGGGTTGAGATGAGGCGGGTACCGGATGGCCGTGTGCGGGAAGTAGGTGGAGGCCGTCTGGGGAAGGATGGAGGTGGTGGGGAAATGCAGCGCAGACGATGGGTGCGGGCTTCGGGCGATACCTGGGGGCGACAGCAAAAGGGGACACACACCTGTGTCACTAGCTAGTGGCTGCCCCAGGCCCCTGCCCGCTCAGCGCTCACTCGGTGCCTCGGTTTCCCTGGCAGGACACTCACCACTGTGCACAGCGATGACGGGACGGTGGTGCTGTGTGAAGCTGCTCAGCCGGGGTGAGGAGTCCTGGGGTGATGGGCTGTTGAAGGGGGATTTGTCCATCTCTGTCTTCTTCACGGTGGGGGAGATGCCTGGGGAAAGCGGGGTGTAACGTCAGGACTTGCCATGGGACCCCAAATCCCATGGCTGCTGCCATCTCAGTGCAGTGTTAGGGGCACTCATTCCAGGGCAAGGGGCACTCCTGGGTCAGGGTGGGCATGGTGAGCGTGTGGTGTGTGCTGTGCCAGCAGGAGGGTGGGCACCTGTGTGGGCACTTGTGTGCATGAATGTGTGTGTATGTGTTGTACCTGTGTACCTGTGTGTGTGCACATGCACACCCATGCTCAGGTGTGTGTTCCTGCAGGCGTGTGCATGTGGGTGCACACAGCTCTGTGCATGTTGTCTCACTCTGGTGGCAGAAGTGGGTGCCCTCACGGGTGCCACTGTGATACTGCAGCCCCTACATGGCACCCACCTCCCCTGGCACACGGGGTTGGGGGCTGCAGGAGCTCCTGGGACGGCAGAGAGGTGGCCTCCCCAGAGACCCCTGGAAGCAGCAGCTGCCCAGGTCCCCGAGGCCACCCCGGGGCATGGGGCTGAGCTGGGGGGGTTGGCAGGCATGTTAATCCCCTGCCACTATGGCTTTAGCTCTGGCCATTTGGCCCGGGCCTGGTAATGGGTTTAGCCTTTCTCAGCCAGGCGTTAGAAGGATTTCCCAGAACATCCTGTACAGGATTGCCAAGCCTGCCCCGCCACCAAGGCTGAGCCCCCCCGCCAGCCACCCTCACCCCTGCCCGGGTCAGGCCGCCAGCAGGGGACAGATGCCCTGGCACAGCTCCCTCCTGCCTCCATGTACCATTCTGGGGAGAGGGCTGCACCTTTCCCAGGATCCCCCATCCACCAGCCCCATGGGGCAGGATGGGGCACAGTCCCTGCACACACGGGACACAGTTTGGTGGCTGGACCTGCATCCCCCAAATCTCCTTCCAACAGGATCAGTGTCTCCAGCCTCCAGCTGGGCATCCCCAGGCTCTGGCAGGGCTAGGGGGCTGGTGTGGAACCCACCCCACTACTGGGGGAGGCAGGAGAACAGCCAAGGGAGGAGGAAGAGGAGCATCTTCTTTGCCTGCACCTCGGGGTGTGGGAGCTGCTGTGCCAGCCCTGCAGCACTGCTTTAATTAGCCCAGCCCCCCCTTTCTTAATGAACAGCTAATTGGGGCTTGTCTAGACAGGAAAGGGAAAAAAAACACCAAGCCAGAAAGCTGTCCACAGTGATGTGGGGCTGGGGGAGCTGACCTGGGGCTGGGAGAGGTTGGTGTGAGGCTGCAGGACCAGGCATGGGGCTGGAGACTGGGTTGGCCCTACAGAGAGAGCCCATGTTGAAATGGGGGTTCCTGTAGCAACACCATGGCCACACAGAGCCCTGCTCAAAGTGGGGGGCCACAAGCACACTTGGGCACCTATTGAGAGCCTGTGCCTAAATCAGGGGGGTTTGACAGACCCCTCACAGATCCCATGGAAAGGTAGCAGGGATGTTCTCGGTGACTTGAGGATGGCACTGCAGCCCCCACAGCCAGTGTGACCTGCGACCTGAAGGCCCATAGGGACCGGGGCACAGACAGTCACAGATGGCCACAGGGTGTTCTGGCAGTGGTTTGCAGAATGCTGGGAGCAGGATGAGGGCCCCAGGGCACTGGAAAGGCACTGATAAGGAGGTGACACCTACCCCCTTCCATGTCTTCTGTCCAGTTGCGGCTGCTGCTGGTGGGGGAGTTGGAGGAGGTGTAGTACTCGCCCCCAGGGCTGGTGTCAATGTCATCCTCCATGGACCCTGACTTGTGCCGTTTGCTCCTGGGGACAGGGAAGGGTCACAGAATCACAGAATGGTTTAGGTTGGGAAGGACCTCAAAGCCCATCCACTGCCATCCCCTGCCATGGGCAGGACACCTTCACTGTCCCAGGCTGCTCCAAGCCCCAATGTCCAACCTGGCCTTGGGCACTTCAAGGCATCCAGGGGCAGCCACAGCTGCTCTGGGCACCCTCTGCCAGGGCCTCCGCCCTCACAGTGAAGTGAACCCATCCAGCCCTGCCCTCTGCCAGTGGCAGCCATTCCCTGTGTCCTGTCCCTCCATCCGTTGTCCCCAGTCCCTCTCCAGCTCTCCAGGAGCCCCTTTAGGCACTGGAGGGTCTCTCAGCTCTGCCTAGAGCCTTCTCTTCTCCAGGTGAGCACCCCCAGCTCTCCCAGCTCATCATGGTTCAGTGCCAGTCCATGGCAGGATCTGGCTGCCCCTCGCCTTCCCCATGGCCATGCTCAGGTTGGCCCTGGCACCGCCCTGGCACAGTCGTTGTGGCACCTACCCGCTAGAGGAGGTGCTGGGCAGTGTCCTCCTCATGCCGGTGCTAGAGGGGTTCAGGTCATAGGCCAGGTGGCCCTGCAGCTCCCCCAGGGAGAAGTTTGGCCCTGTGCCCGTCACCACTGGCGCTGCAGGGAGAGAGAGGGGTCAGGGGGGCCTGGTGGGGAGGGGAGCCCCAGCCCACTGTGGGGAAGGGGGGCTGTTGGGACGCTGCTGTGCCCAGGCAGATGAGGCCTGGGCTGTGGCATCACAGTCATACTCACTTCGGGACACCTGGATGAGCTCGGTGACACTGAACACCCCCGAGGTGACGAAGCTTTCCTGGAAGTCTGTTGAATCTGTAAAGGAGAGAGGAGGGTGTGCTGAGGGGGCACAAGGACCACCCCTCCCATCCTGCATTGCCTTGTGACAATGCTTGAGGGCACCCCAAATCCCCATCTGTCCCCTCCCTCAGCCTCCATTCCACTCCCTGCTCCAATAAGACAACACCCCAGCTAGTTCCCTCTACTGAAGATGCCCTGGACCTGCTCAATGCCTCAGTTTCCCTGTAGCTGAAAATGCTGGCAAGGCTTGGGGCTGCACCCCCACCATGGGAACTCCTTGGCAGCCGCTGTACCCAAGGGCTGTGGCCTCAGTGGGACTCTGCTGGGTGTAGGACAAAGCTAATGCTATGCCCAGCTCATTGCAGGGGCCAGGCAGTGGCTGGCTGGGCCTGGGGAACACCAGAGCGGTAGCACAGGCAGCTTGATTATTTGTCATAGCCCCCCTCCCCTGCCATGGCAGGGATCCTGGACAGGCTGGGGTGTCCCCTGTCCTCCTTCCCCAGCCCTGCCCGCTGCACTCACCCAGCGTGATGGGTTTGCTGTCCTCCTGGTCCGAGCCAATGCCTGTGCGGGGGCTGCTGCTCTGCTCTGCATCTGCAAGAGGAAAACCCACCAGGGTGAGCCCCTCGTGCCAGTGTCAGCGTCCATGCTGCAGGGAGCCAAGGTTGCCCACCAGCTGACTGCCCCCTCGTTGCCCTGCTGGGGAAACTGAGGCATAGGCTCCCCAGCAGCTCTCACTGTGCAGCAGGGCTGCCACCAAGCTGGCATGTCCCCAGCCACTGAGGAACAGTCCCCAAGCAGCCCCCCTTGCCCTCCCTGCCACACACAGGATCTGGGCACTGCTCCCCAAAGGAGGGGATCCCCAAGGCTGGGCTGGGTTATGGTCACCTGGCCCTCCTCCAGCCTCCTCCTCGTCTCCTCTCCTCTCTCCAGCCACATCCATGAACCAGTGCTGCCCCACCAGGCAGTGTCACCACAGCATGGCATAACCTGTGGCACCTTGTCCTGCCTCTGCTCAGCTCCTGCAGGGCACCAGGGCTTGGGGCAGCACCTGCTCTGACCCCTGGAGCCCCGTCTGGCCCTGCTCCCTCAAGGCTAAAAATATCCCAGCTCAGACAATGAGCTTAGTGGCCCTGGCATAGCCTGGCACAGCCCAGACACTGCAGTCAGGAGCATCCTTCCTCACCTGGCTGCTCCCAAAGCTCTCCCATAACTTTTGCTGTGTATTTCTCCCCCATACTCCTCCTTCCCCCTGCTTCTCCATTCTCCTCCTCCTCCTCCCACCCTTTGGCCTTCGGCATTTCTCTCTGGCAGCCTTGGCAGATGTCAGGAAAGGGTTGAGACAATCCAAAAACACCATCAAAACTACGCAGCTGCCATTGCCAGCCCATGTGCCTGCCTAGGGATTTTTCCCTTTCTCCCTATTTTTCTGCTTTTTCTCCCCTCGAGTCTCTTGCACTCACATGTGGCTCCCAGACTAGTTATTCTTGGCTGGGTAACTTGTCCAAGTGGGCCCCATGCCATCCCCCACCCTGACACCCCTGTGTGCTGGCCACCAGGCAGATTATCCATGGGGGCAGTGGGACTGTGCCACGTCCCATCCTGACGCCCCTGTGTGCCCACACCCCCGGGACTGCTCACGGCGATGCCGAATCAGCCATCTTGTCTCCCTGCTCATCTGCTGCGATCCCCTCCACCCATCCTGTGCCAGGCTGGCACCACGCTGGCAGCCCCATGGCATCCTGCCTTGATGCTGCTCAGCACTGCCACCCCCCTGTGCCCACACCCTTGCCTCCCTCCAGGCAGCCATTTTAGGGAGCAGAAACTCCCCCTGGAGACTGGCGCAAGGCTTTTTCCTTCCCTTCTCTCCATTTCTACTTTTCTAACCCTATTCCCCCATTTTGAAGCGGCTGCATGCCCCTTGAGGAGTGAGTGGGGCTCAAACCAGCTGGGATGGGGGAGTGGCAGCAGGGACCCCCCGTGCATCCACGGGCACCGCGTGGCCGGACACGGCCCCTCCTCGCCTCTAAAAACAACAAATCTGGCGGCGGCTCTGGAAGTGGTTAGTGGTGGAGCCCAGCCAAGGCGCGGGACGGAGGCTGGCGGTCACAGCCTGAGGCCGGCCCGCCTCCCCACAGCCCCCAGCGTGGCCTCAGTCTCCCTGGGACCCCACTTGCCTCCCGGATGGCACCACTGGCCCAGTCCTCGGATGCTCAGCCCCCCAGGCCATGCCCTCGCCTGGTACTTCTGAGGCACCCTTGTCTCAGCCCAGGGATCCCCACCACTGCTCGTCCTGAGGTGCCCCACGTGGACCTTTGCCCATACCACATCACCCCAGCCCGGTCCTTGTTGCCCCAGGACACTCAGGAGGGCCATCACTAGCTCTGGGTGCCCCTTGGGTGGGCCCCATGCCCCTGTGTCCCCGCACCATCCCACAGCACCACTCTGACCCAGCACCGCCAGTGCCACCCCACCGACCCCTGCTCCTAAGGGGCTCTTTGGGGACCTGCTCCCAAACCGAGCACTCTGCTCACCCCCACAGCAGCCCAGGGAGCACCTGGGCTCGGAGGTTTGGCAGCAGGGCCAGCCCCTCCCAGCAGCTCGAGTCCGGGCGGATGGAGGCCGTGGGTGCGAGGGGGGCCGTGAGCTCGGTACCCCCGGTGATATTTCACCCCGCGCTCCCCGTGGCCGAGCTCGCCAGCAGATTTCTGGCTGCCTCCTCGGCGCGGGCGGCCGGGCCAAGCGCTGCTCTCACCGCCATGTGACGGCCGCCTGTGCCGGCTGGCGCGCTAAAATGGCGAAGGGAGCCTGGCCTCACGGGCCTCGCTCCCCACAAGGGCTGTTTTGGGGAGACTCCAAATCCGGGACCCAACAAATGGCTCAACTTCACCAGAGAGGAGAAAAAAAAAAGCCTGTAAAGTTCCCCATGCCTCCTCTGCTCCGTTGATCCTGCGCCCCCCACACCCCTGGGACGGCCGGGATGGGGGTTGGGGTGGGGGTGGTCCTGTGGGGAGCTCAGGGGGAGGGGGCTCAGTGCCAGGGTCGTCTCCGGCGAGGCACAGGAGCGTTCAGTGCCCAAACAGGTCGATCCAATCTCTTTTAAAAATAGCCAAGAGTGTGCCCGGGGGGGGAGCGGGCTGCCTGGGCTCCGGGCCGCGCTGGCAGCCTGGCCCCGTGCCACCCATTGAATTACAGATCCCGCACCCCGGCCCCGCTGGCTGGCACGGTGCTCCCGGGCCCCACGGCGACACCCAACCGCGGTCCCAGCGCGTGGGAACGACCCCCGGGCGGCAGGGCCGGCCCCGGGGGGTGTCACTGCAGGCCGGGTGCCCCCCGGGGCCGGCGCAGCTGCGGGAGAGCCCTGGCTCGGTGCCCGGGCGCTGACGGTAACAGGGCACGGTGTTACCGGCAGCGGCGGGGCGCAGGCGCACAGGCTGCAGGATGCCGGGGGCTGGGGGAGCTGCTGGCGCCGCTGTGAGCAGTCCCAGCCCCCCATGGAGGGCAGCAGCCTTCCTCCTTCCCCAGTTCTGCCAGCCGAGGGCAGGGCAGGGGCGAGCGCTCAGCACTGCTGCCTGCAGGCTTCTGCCCCGTGCCTCAGTTTCCCCTCGGGCTGGCTGTGGGGGGAAACTGCCCCTCTGCCTCATGTTCTCTGGCCACACAGCCCCAGCACCTCCTCAGGTTGTCACTGCACTCCTCCGGCTGTCCATGGCGACGGCGTGGACTACTAGAGCCCAGAGTGAACAGCCTGGTCAGGATGGAAGACCCCTGGAAACCAGAGGGAGCCAATGTGCCGTGGGGGAGATCCCACTGCAAGGGCTGGGGCGAGCGAGGCTGTGGGAGGGTGTGATTTGGGAGCCCTGCCCTGTCAGACCTCCCAGAACTTCTCATCTCAGCCTCACAGTGATCCCCAGGTCCGAGCGGCACTGCCCGTCCCATTGTCCATCCCCCTGCCGCCAGGCTGGGGTGGCCCTTACATAAACCCGGAACAGTCCTGCTTGTGTAACCTCCTTTATATAATACCCTGAACCGCCGCGTGTGCCGGGTAAATCCTGGCTGAGCCGGGCCGGCCGGCGCGCCGGGGCGCTGGTCCCCCCTCCGCGCTGCTCAGAACGCCCCGCCCGTGGCGCCCCCCGCCCTGCCCGGAGCTGCGGGGCTTTGCTGGGCCTCGGCCACGAACGCTGCGGGGGCGGCAGCTTCTCCTCCCCCTGCCGAGCGGAGCCCCGGGGAGGTCCTGGCCGGAGGCATCCCCGGAGGTGGCGGGGCGGTGGCGGTGGCGGGGGGGACGGACGCGCCCCGCTGCCACGTACGCCGGCCGCGGCCAGCTGGCCCGGGCGGGAGCCTGGGAGGCGCGAGCACGTTGGCCGGCGGCTGCGAGCGAGCGGCGCTGGGAGCGCGGGTTTGTCCTCGGCCGACCCCGGCCGGCACGGGGCGATGGCAGCGGCCGGGGGGAACCCCCCCAGGCGGGCGGCGCGACCGCCCCCTCTCTCAGCCCTGCCAGGCCTGGGCTCCGTCCAGGGCTGCCGGCGCCCGCGGAGGCGAGCGGGGACAGATGGCAGCGGGGAAAGGGATGGGGGGAGTGGGACAGACAAAGGGAAGGCAGAGCTCCCCCGCTTCTCTGGGACTCTCCCCTGCGGGGTGTTGGCATCCAGCCCCTGCGCCCTGGGCTGGGGGCACCTGGGGGTGCAGCTGCAGGGAGGGGGTGGGAGAGAGGAGAGACGGATGGGAGAGGGAAAGGAGAGAAAGGAAGGGAGGGAGGGGGGGAGAAAGGAAGGAAGAAATTAAAGTGGAGAGAAAGGGAAAGGAAAAGGGACGGGGAAAGGGAAATGCTACCACTATCTTGCTGCCCCACCAATCCCAGCCCGTGGCAAAGCCCCACAGCACAGCCTGCCTCTGCCCCTGTTTCACCCCAAAACCAGCCCCTGTATCACCACATCGCAGGGCTGAGTCGGGAGGTTCAAATCCTCCCCTGGACTGGCCAAGACCCCAGTGCAGGGGCCAGTGTTACAGGGGACCTTCCCCATGCCCCAGCTGGCAGTGCCAACCCTGATCGGGGGTGTAGGGCCACACCGGGGGCTTGCCGGCGTCTGTTCCCCCCGCCCCCCCGCGGCCACGGGCGGGAGGGAGCACCGTGGGCATCTGCCGTCCCAGCTGTCCCTTGCCAGCGCAGCACGAAGCCGGGCACCCGGCCAGGATGGCAACTGCGGCCCCGGGGAGGGCACGGCGCTTGCCAGCGCGGGGGGACGGCGGGTGGCGAGGGCGGGGGACGGCAGGTGCTCGTGAGAGGAGCTCGCTCATCTTTTATTCATCGGGTGCCTAACGGTGCGCGGAACAGCTCTGGCCCCTTGTCCCCTCCGGCGGCACAGGACGTGGCACCCTGTGCCAGGTCCCCGGCAGGCACCGCTCCCGCTGCCGGGGCTCAGCACGGCGCAGCTCGCTTCAGTGGTGACGCGAGGCCGCGGCTGGCAGCGGGCACTGCGGGGAAGCCGTCCGGCTCCGGCACGCCGCCGGCTCGGCGCACTGCGGGAGAGCCGGGGAAGCCCTGACCTCCCCAAGGTCGCCGGCACATCGATCCGGAGAGCTCGAGCACATGGAAACCGCCCCGGCCGTGCCAGCACCAGGCTCGCAGCGGGGCCGGGCTCAGGAACGGCGGGACCCCGGACAGTGACGCTGCAGAAGACAGGGGCGGCGGGGGAGGGGTGGCACCGTGGGGAGCCCCCTCCCATCCCGCTTCTGCAGCACGCAGCCCTGGGGACAGAAATCCAACCGCTGAAGATTTTCTGCTGTCTCGTACCCTTGTGCCCTTTCCCAGGGGGTCTCCTCCTGGACTTGCTGGGCTCTGCCTACCTCGTTCCCCTCGACCCCGGCCTCTCTGGCTGTTTGACTGGGAGTAGAGATACCAGGAACAGGGGGAGGGTTTGCCCGTATTCATCTGTGTGCTGGGGTGTTCTCCAGCCTGCCTGCCCGCCGGTGCCCAGCTCTGCGAATGGCAAACCCCAAATATTGTGAACCCCATCAATCTTCTCACGACCCTGGCGATAAATATTTGCGCAGGGGCTGGCGGAGCGGCGGTGCCTGGGGAAACGCCTGCCCCTCCATCTGGAGGGGCTGAGCAGACGCTTGGCACGGCCGGCCTGGCACGGCCGCAGCGCGCTTGGGCCGAGAGCCCTGGCACGGGCTCCCCGGCAGATTGGTGCCATCTGCCTCGCGCCCGCACCCAGCGGTGAGGCTGTGGGGGGAGATAAGGGGCTGCCAGGCGGTGGGAGACGCAGATGCTGGCACAGCGCGGGGGTCCCTGCCTCCCCCACGGTGCTGTCTGCCAGTGGCAGCATGGCCAGGGCTGCCAGGAGCTCCATGCCACCCTGGGGCCCACTGCCTGCTTGCCCTGGACACCCATCTGCTCCCACCCTGCTCGGGCTGGGGGCTCAGCCAAGGGGCACTGCCGAGGAAAGCTCACTGCAGGGCAGAGCCTCGACCCCTGCCCCGCTGAGCATGACGGCTGGGGGGCGGGGGGGGTGGGCAGAGTGAGGGGCCAGCAGTGACCCTGCTCTGGGAGCCTGGGTGCGATGGGGGTGGGGTCCAAGGATGGGAGCTACCAGCACGGGGATACAAGGGCGCGGGGATGCATAGATGGGAATGCAGGGATGGAGGCACTAGTGGTGAGGGCGCAGCAGGGGAGCCCACGGAGGTGGGGAGCACTGGTGGGAGGGTGCAGGGAGGGGGGCACTGTCCCCACTCCAGACTGGCTGCTGCCGACGGGAGATGCTGGGAGGAATCTCTCCGTAATGCTCCGAAGGTCCTGGCACCATCGGCTGGGGAGATTGATTACCATTTTACTGCAATGCTTTTGACTTTCACCAGCGACCTCCGAGCTCCCCCCAGCCCCCCCGCCCCCCCGCCGCACACCCAGCTCTGGGCTGCAGCGCCGTCCCCTCCCCCACTGCGGTGTGCACAGCCCAGCCCTCACCCAGCCCCGCACCCATCCCGCACCCATCCTGCATCCAGCCCTGCTCCCATCCTGCATCCAGCCCTGCTCACATTCCCTGCCCTTCCCGCACCCATCCTGCATCCAGCCCTGCTCCTATCCCGCCCCCATCCTGCCCCAAAGGTACCGGGGGTGGCAGGCGGAGGGCTGGCTGCAGGATGGGAGCAGGGCCGGTGCTGCTCTGGGGGAGACCCAGGCGTCCGGCACTCCCTGCACCCCACGGCTACGCCTGGGGCCAGCAGGGCTGGGACGGGATCTCTCCCCAATCCGGCAAAGGTCGTGTCCCAGTTCGCCCACTCGGGGGCACGGAAAGCCGAGGACAAGGGGAAGAGCGAGGGGCAGAGCTCGCCTTTGGCACGGGCCTGGGGGTGACGTCCGGGCGCTCAGCCCCTGCCAAGGCTGCCCCAGACAGCGGGTGGGGAGCGCAGGGCCGGGGGCTCCTCCATCCCTCCCCTCCCCGGCGTTGCCAGAGCAGCGGCTGGGAAATTGTGCTGACACCGGCAAAAGCGGCGGCGGGGGCGGGGAGCGCGGGCGCACGTGCTCGGGCTGATAACGGGGAGCCGCGGGGGCTGCGGGAGCCCGCACTGCCCGGCCGGGGGGGCTGCGGGACAGACCCTCCCACCGCCTGCCTTTGGGGCTGGCGATGCTGCGGGCGGCTCGGGGAGGGAGAGGAGGCAGGAGAGGACAGGAGCGGGCAGGCAGGAGGGAGGAGGCAGAATCAGGCAGGAGGGGGCAGGTCGGAACGGGCAGTGTGCCGGGCAGGAGCAGGTAGGAGGGAGCAGGAGGGCAGCGTGCAGGGCAGGAGACGCTCCCTGAGTACACAGGGCTGTGGTACAGTGATCCCCAGGGCACCTCCAGTGCTGCCAGCAGCCTGGCCATGTCATGCAGCGTCCCATCGATGCGGGGCTGCTTCCCTGCCTCGGTTTCCCCACCAAGGTGGGAGGCCAGAGACCCCTCTCATCAGCCACAGCCTGACAGAAGATGCCCACTTGTGGGCTGAGACCGAGCCATGCTGAGCACCCACCACTCAGCACCCTGCAGCACCCCAGGGGTCCCACGCTATTGCTCCTGGCCCATCCTGGTCCCCCTTAACCAGGACCAGAGCGACCTTAACAGTGAAAGTGAGAGGCTGCCAGGCCTTATCAGAGAGTATTTACAGCCGCTGTGTTCCCAATTAGACAGTCAGGTGACTTGGGCTGCTGGGGACCCAGACACTGGGGTCAAGGTCGCTGTTGGAGGGGCGGGGGTGGCAGAGGGGCAGCTACATCCTGGAGAAAGCAGCTGGACACACCATGGCCAGGGAACCTGCCAGCACAGCACCCCAGTGAGACACACTAGGTGGCACGTGGGGACCCCGTTGCAGATGTTGGGGGGGGTCCTGGCCCCTGCCTCCAGCTTGGCTACTGTAGGGCTTCCAGTCCAGCAGCAGGGTGCTCCCAGTTCAGCCCAGTGCAGGGTACTCCAGCCCAGTGTGACACTACACCTCCAGCTGAGCCAGCACAGGGTGCCCCTAGTCCAGCCCAGTATGCAGCAACCACCTCCCAGTCAGTACAGGGTGCCTCCAACACAGCATGCAGCACCCTAGTTCAGCCCAGCACAGCCATGCCTCAGCCCAGAACCATTCCCTCCCCAGGTGCACAGGACACCCACAGCCCCCAGCCTGCACCCTGGGCCCCCCATTCCCAGCAGAGCCCCCACCCTTCCCACGCTGGGAACTGGCGGTGCCAGGCCCCATTGGGTCCCTTGCGGGCGAGTCACGTGCATGGGCACGGGTGCTGGCAGCACGTGCTCACACACCGGGAGACACGGCTGGGCAGGCAGGTCCTGGCCACATACATGTGTGCAGCCATGTATGTGCCCCACACCAGACCAGGGTCCCACCTGGGCCCTGGGGCAGGGTCTGGCTATTCCCTGCTGGAGGCTGTGCCTCGCTTTTCCCCAAAGCCCGAGAGCCTGGTAGTCCTGCCAGACCCCTCCCCTGGGTAGTGGGGGAGGTCACCTGCCCACCCTACCTCAGTTTCCCCAGTGACACCCAGCATATCCCACGGATGGCTGGGCAGAGCATGTGCCCACCATGATTCACAATGCTGGCACCTGATTTGCTGGCACTGCCGGCACCACGGTGGCCTCTGTGGTGTCACTGTCTGTCCCTGGGCTCTGGCCAGTACCAGGCAAAGAGCCACCAGGCCCACGTTCCCCCTGCCGTGGTGGTGATGAGGGTGGGCTCACGGGGCTGGGGGACATCACCCAGTGCTGTGGGCATGGGCAGGAGGTGCTGCCAGGAGGAGACCAATATCCTGCTACCCCCACACACCTGGGGAGCTTGGCCTGGCCAGAGGTGGCCGTGAGCCCCTTGATCGCCCCTACGGATGCAAGTCATAGACCCTCCTGTCTGTGAAGCAGCCCCGTGCAACAGCCCAGCCCTCACCCGGGCTTCTCCTCTGGCTCCTCACACACCTGGGGGTGCTGGGGGGTGGCAGGGTCTGTGGGGGACCCCAGCTGCTGGCAGGGTGTCTGTGCCAGCATGTCACCAGCCGGGGACAACAAACCTGGCCAGGTAAAATACTCATGAGCTTCCCCTTCCCAGCATGTGAGGACCTGACATGAGCTGGTGGTGAGGACAACGGCTCAGGGACCCAAACTGAGATCTGCTGCCTGCACCGCACACACACACTGCAGTTTTCTGACTGACAGCTTTGAGGGCAGGTTTGACCCTCCTTGCTACATTGAAAATAGCCAGTTCTCCTAGCAAGTCCCTGGCATCCCTAGGCAGGTGAAGGGTCAGGACCAGCATCCCCTCAGGCCACAGCAGGAGCTGCCCCCACCAACGTTTCTGCTGTGCCTCCCAGCTTTGCTGCCCCTGTGCCTGCTCTGGCATTGGGGGCTTGGCACCCTAGTCCATGGCAAACGGGCACTGCTGGACCTCTCCCAGCTCCAGCCCTTGGGGATGCACCAGGAATAGGCTGTCCCTTCCCTGCCCAGGCTGCCCACCCATTCCCCTCAGCTAGGTGCAGGATGTGGGGTTAGCTCTGGGTTTAACCCCCAAAAGTCCATGCTGGGAATTCCCAGAGACAGGAGCATCCTCAGGGCCCTTTGTGTCATCCTACTCCTGGGCAGCTGGGACCAGTTCTGGCTGGGGGAGAGGGGCCAGGGTGGGGGGCACCCACACGAGAAGCAGTGTGGAGAGAGGGAAGTACTGCAAGGTCTGCGATGGGAAAGGTGTTCGGGAGCAGCATCCTCAGCTGGAGATGGGACATGGGGAGAGAAAGCTGAAACTAATCCCCGGAGCTGGCTGTGGCAGGGCACAGCCCGGCTCTGCCCTGCAGGCACACGAGCACCCACCTCTCTCACGGACGAAGTACGCCAGGTAGAGGTCGAGCTCCTTGACGGAGACGCTGATGTGGTGGGGCTGGACGCAGAGGATGGGGTTGGTGCACTGGCCCGACTTGACCAGGCGCTCGCCGTCGGTGCTCTCCAGCGGGATCCCTTTGAAGAGGATGACCATCACCAGGTCCAGGCGCCACACCTTGTCCGCCTGCCGCAGGCAGTCGATGCGGCGCATCTTGCCTTTCTGGTCGGGGTTGGAGAGGACGCAGCACGAGGGCTTCTTGCCCGTGATGGAGAGGACGAAGTCCTCGCGGCACTCGGGCCGGATGTCCTTGCGCAGCTTGGCCAGGAGGCGCGAGGCCCATTTCTGCTTCACCTCCGGCTTCTCACTCAGCAGCTCATCCTTCACTGCCCTCTCCTCATCCTTCGTCATCCTCTTCTCATGCTTCTTGAAGTATTTGCGCTTGCGGGCCTGCAGGTTGAACCAGGTGTAGGCAAAGGCCCTGACGTGGGGGAGCAGCGCCTCAATGAAGGGGTGGAACTCATCCTGTGGGAGCAGAGGGACAGGGGGTCACTCCTGGCCAAGTCCCTCCAAGCTCCCTCCCGGGGTGGCTGTGGAGCCCTGGGGACGTGCCAGGCTCGTTCCCACTGGGCTGTGTCCCAGTGCAACCAGAAGATAAAGCTGTGGAAGAGGCACATGCCCACCAGGGATGGGCATCCTCTCACCACACAGCAAGGTTATCCCCATTCCAGCAGACCTCCACAAATCCCACTGCAATTTTCCCGGACCAACAACCTGCAGGGAGCGGCTGGGCAGTACTGGAGCCAGTGCCGCAGGGGGACAGGCACCTGCACAAGATTGGCCACCTCAGCAGCACCTGGACCCTCTCCCCTTTGCAGGATCTGCATGCCAGGATCTGCTCGCACAGGGTGTGGAAATCCCACCTGAAATCCCAGCTGACATTGTGCCCACCGGAGCCGCTGCGCTGGCGTCAGGCGCTGCCAGACCACAACACCCCAGCCTTGGGTCCCCCATGCCTGCAGCATGCTGGGCGCTCCTGCTCGAGCTGTGGGTGCTTCTCCACTCCCTCTGGGCCAGTGGGAAACTCCCCCAGTTTGCCCCAGTTGCAGCCAACCCGGCGGCTGGCACCCAGCCCGGCACACAAGGCGTGCTCTGACTGCCTTTTTCCATTTGGTGAGCGCTGCTGGATGAGTCCGGCCCCAAAAAGAAAACAAGGAAAATGCATCCCCCTCCCTGGCCCCTCCTTCCTGCATCCCGTTCTTTTTTTCCAATTTGGAAAATCAGTGCTTCCTGGCTGGGGGACCCACAACCCCACCATGGGATGGAAAGGTGTTGGGAGCCTTCCTGGTGAGGAGCAGTGCAGCTTGGAAAGCAGCAGGCAGAGCGTTGAAGATCCCCTTGTGCAGCCAGGGCAGCACCAAGCTGGTCTCCAAGGGCAGGATTTGGCCCTTGGAGTCCTTCATGACTGTGGGGAAGAGGAGGAGGGAGCTCAGCTGGAGTGTTAGGGCTGAGAGGGGGGTAGCTGGTGACAACTGCTGCTGCCATGCCACAGGGTCACACCTGGGGAGGGTGCCAAGGGCTAGTGCTGCTCTGAGGTGAGGAGGTGGCCACAGGCAGGAGCTGGGAAAGGACAGAGCTGTGGCTGTGGGATGGGGTGAGCGCTCCAGATCTGGCCCCACTCATCCCAGAGCAGTGATGCCATTCCCTGGCTGAAGCAGCTGTGTCCCAGGGTGACCCTGCCTGGAGGGAACAATGCCCCCTGAAACAGGCTCCCGGCAAGGATCAGCCCCATACAGACCCTGCTAACTCCCACTTGTTCCCAAGTCCAGCACAGATTCCATTAACACTAAATCTGCTCCCCCAGCACAAACCCTGACAGCAGCCAGCATGGGTCCCACGGCACAGCCCTGGGTGTCCCCTGACCACCAACTCTGCTATGACTTAGCACAGACATCCCAGTAGAGACCCCACTGTCCCTGAACCCAGCACAGATACAGGTAACTGCCCACCCCAATCCCCGGCACAGCCCCACCAACTGCCCAAAAGTCCCTGCAAGCACAGATCCTTCCTCATGAGACAGACCATGCCACCTCTGGGGGCCACCAGCCCCTCTCTGGACCCGGAGCTGTGGCCCCACAGATGTCCCTCCCATGCCCAACAAAGGACAGGGGACTGTCCCCTCACTGGGGAGCCCATGGTACCCACAGGGACCCAAACCTGCAGGCAAATCCATCCTAGCCTTGGGGAGCCGTCCCTGCCCAGGGGGCTCATCCTGCAGAGGAACCCCTCCTTGCCTGGGGAACCTGTCCCCGCCGGCTGCTCCCGGGGCGGCCACAGGCTCTGGTTGCCGCTTCCCTCCCCAGCAGCAGCCGCTAATTCAGTGCAGCTGGGCAAGGGCTGGGCATATGTCTTAAATCAGGGAAGAAGGTCAAAGAAAAGTAAGACAGGAGCCGAAAAAAGCAGCAGTGAGTTCCAAAAACAATACTTGGCCGGGGCGGTGGGCGGCTGATCTTCCTTGGTGGCCGGTTATTCAGACGAGCCCGACAAATTGCTGCCATCCCCTGGCCCCGCCACCCTCCCCAGGCAGCCGGCTGCAGGGCTGGCCGCAGGGCCAGGGGGACACCGCGCCATTGTCCCCATCCCTGCTCTCCCGCTTGGGAAGTGCCACCCCAGGCACCGCTGCAGGGAAGCGTGGCAGGAACAAGGTTATCCGGGCTGGGCGAGGCAGCACCCTTGGGTGCTCACTGGGGGGCCCGGGGCTGCTTGGTGCTCTGCCTCGGCACGGCGGCAGCAAACCCGAGTTTCTGTGCCTTCCCCCGCCACGGTGCCGAGAATTTGCAATTTTCACTCGGATACACAACTGACAGCCTTCAAAAACCCGCTGCGTGCAGAAGCCCCTGGAGCCCTCGGTGCCCCCGAGGCCACGGCAGCCCCCCCACTTCCCCGGGATTACGGCCGGCCGGGACCTGCACCCAAAGCCAATCAGTCCCTCGCCAACTTTCCCTCCCGCCCGGCTTAACCCGCGCCGCGATGCCGCGGTTAAGCCGCTTTAGCAGGGCAGGCGAGGGCGGCTGGGGGGCAGCAGGACAAGCACACGGAAGGGCTGCTGCTGGGGGCTCAGGGGACACGCTAAAGGACGTGGGGACTGTCCCCAGCCGCGCAGCCAGTGAGCCCCTCAGCCGGGCACACCATCCCAGTAGGCACCAGCCGGCTTCGCACCGGGTCCGCTCGGGAAGGCAAAGGCAGGGACGCACTGTCTGTCCGTCCCAGTCCCGGATTCCCACCGGGGTCCCCTCATCCAGCAGCCCGAGTGCCGGCAGAGGACTGGTTAAGTGTTTCTCCTGCTGTTTTTCCTTTGCGGGGCTGGGAAGCAGAGACGTGCTGCAATACCCCAGACGAGGCTGCTCCCGGGGCATTTCCGGATGGGAATCTGGCAGCAGAGCCTGCGCTTGGGCCTCATCCAACCCAGGCTTGTAAAGCCCTGCAACCCAGGCAGGAGCACGCCTGCGTCGGGTGCTGCCGGCCCCACTCCAGGCTCCCCTGCACCCCCTTTCCAGGGGCTGCTGGGGCGCTGGCTTTCCGTGCCAGGTGCTGTGAGGGGAAACTGAGGCACGGGTCAAGCCCGGCTCTGTCTTGCGGTGGAGTGGGGAAAGGAAGCAGGGATGCTCTGTGTGGAGCAGGGCATGCCATGGAGGATTAACTCCTCTGCAGCCCAGAGTTTGGCAGCGCCAGGGATTGGGAAGAGGCACAGCTGAGGCGCTGCCTCTTCCCGTGCTCCTGCCACCGGCTCGGCAGCGTGGGGCTCGGCACTCCGGGGACCCTCCACCCTGGGGGCAGCGGGGATGCTCCGTGCCACGCAGGGACACGGCAGCTGGCACGGGCACCACGGCATGGGCTGGCCACCCTCCGAGCATCCTCCGCTCCAGCGCCTTGTCCAAACAGGTTGGGCTCAGTGAAACAGCCTGAATTTTCCAATGAAAGGGAAAAAAAAAAAAAAAAAAAAAAAAGAAACCACGTTTCCTCAGGAAATTCCCGAGCAGTTTTCACGGGGGAGGCGCTGGGGTGAGGGGCGGAGGAGGAGGAGCGGGACGGGAGGGGTCAGACACCTCGGCAGTTGGTTTTGCTCCCCAGCAGCACGGCCTGGGCTGTGCGGAGGAGCGCGGTGCCATCCCCACCGCGGGCAGGACAGCCGCGCTGCACCGCAGCCCTGCAGGGACCACACAGGGTTTAGTCCACGAAAAGATGCTCAGCCGTCCCCCCAGGAGCCGCACACCTCCGAACCGCTGCCGGCTCCCACGGCCGCCGCTCCTGCCAGCTCCCGCGGCCCTGCGAGCCCGGACAGGGGCTGGCAAGTCGGGCTCCCTGCCCCTATGGGAAGCCTTGGCGTGGTGGCAGGCGGGGGATGCGACTACAGAGGTTCCGGTAATCATGAAAATCCCGGTACCTTAAAAGAGCACAGCGGGGACTTGCTCTCCCCTCACCAGAGCCCGCGGATGCCCTTAGCACGGACCGCGGAGCCTCCGGTAGCTGCTTATAACTGTTCGCCGAAGCGGCTCTGGGTAATGAGTTAACCTGGTAATGAGACCTGTTGCCGAGACAGATGCAAATGATTGGGAAGTGCTCATTAGAGGGGATGGAAGGAGGCACTTAGGCCCTGAAAGGCACCCAGCCCTTCCCGGGGCCGCCCTGCACCCTATTAGAGCCCATTTTACAATAATTGCTCCAGAGGAGGAAATCTATTTGGATTCATCATAAAGTATTTATTAACAAGAGCTTATTCATAATTTTTGCTGCTCGCCGGTGTGGCGCGGCCGGGCGTCCCGGCTGCTCCGCATCGGATCGCGGCTTCCCCGGCTCGGGAGAGCGGCAGCGCTGCGCTGGGGCGGGGGCAGCGAGGGCGCACGGGGGCAGCTGAGGCTCCCAGGGCAGGTACGAGCTGTGCGGGCCTTGCCTATGCACACCCGGCCCCTCGACATAGCTGCCCGTGGGGCAGAACACTCTGTTACAGCCGCGTTCCCCCCAGCTCCCGGCTGACCCAGCCCCTCACTTGCAAAACCCCTCCCGCAGCCCACGCCGGGGCACAGAGCCTCGGTGCCCAGGGCACCTGGCTGGCACCACCGGCACAGGTGGAGGTGAAGGCAGGACACCGTGCAGCTTCCTCGCAGCTTCTCTCTCCTCATCCTGTCTGTGGCTTCTTTTTCCCCTCCAGAGCCAAAAGCATACCCGGCCAACATCCACACACAGCTGGGGGCTGTGGGTGGGCTGGACTGTTCCCTCTACGGGTTCTGGTGGGAGGGTGAGCAGAGGTGGGGCAGAGAGGGGCTCCCACCCCTCATTTGCCGCCGCGATGCTCAGCCCCACTCAGGATCAGCCCAGTAGGGGGTGGGTGGGTGGGCTCGTACAGCCCCCGGTTCTCACCACGCACCCGGGACCACGGTGACCACACACCCCTCACCGAGCTGCCCTTGAGTCCCCACACCTGGCGCTGCCCAAAAACGCCGCGCCTGGTCCTCTGAGGCACCCCGGAGCAGGCGGGTCCCCGCGGCCCCGGGGCCGGGCCGGTGCCCACCTGCCCGCGCCTACGTGCCGGGGCGGGAGCGGTGCCGGCGCTCGCCCTCGCAGGTGCTGCGGCTGCGAGCGGGGGCGCGGGGAGCGCGCCGAGGCCGCGGGTCACAGGAGGCCGCGGCGGCAGAGAACCTGCCAGTTGCTTTGGAAAACAGCAGCAAGAAAAGCAGCTCTCTTGGCAGCCCCGGGCTCCGGTGCCAGCGCTGCCTGGGCCCCCGCCAGCCAGCGCAGCCCGCCCCGCAGACGGCAGCTGGGGGTGGCCCAGGTGGGATGGAGCCGGAGGGGGCTTCTCCGGCGGCACGGTACGTGCCCCGACACCGTGCCCAGCACCGCCTCTGGTCTGCCTGCGTGCACCCCCACCCCAGCAACAACTGGCATTGCCGGTCCCCGGGTTTCCTAAATGCAGCCCGTCCTAGGGAGCAGCGTGCCCAAGATGCAGGGAGGGGTACAGATGCCCCAGGGATGTATCCAGTAGCAACACGGCTAGCGCTGGGTGGTGGAGGAGCCAAGAGGGTTCTGCTCAGAGAGACTTGACGGTGTGAGAGCCCAAAACCAGTTGCTACCTTCCCGGAGACTCACTTGGACTTCCCGGGTGCCTCAGTTTCCCCAGGTGCCGTCTCTGCGCGTCTCCTTTGGGGTTTGGGAGCCAAAGGCTCAGCCACTTTCCCAAGGTGACCCCACGTGCCCCCAGGGTGAGGCGCTGCCTTTCCAAAAATAAGGAAACTGAGGCACGTCACCTGCCAGGCCACCCCACAGAAGAGGCAGGATGCGACGGTGACTGCTGAGGTCTGGGAGAGGTCTGGAAGCAGCATAGGGGGGACCCAGCCCATGGCCGAGGAGATGTCCCCTCGTCCTGGGAAGCATCCCGTGGCCAGCAGCACCACAGCCACGTGGCTTCCCAGCCGAAACCCCCCCGGGGCTCCAAGGAAGGGAAATATTTTATGGAACTGGAAAAAAAAAAAAAAGCTTTGCCAACGGGTCCTGGCGCTGCTAGCTCCTCCACCCTGCCCTGCGTCAGCGCGGGGCCCTGGGGGTGGCCCGTCCCCACCACCCCTGCTCCTGGCACATGGCGGGGGCTGCGGTGTCCCAGACCCAGCACTTTGCCCGTCCCAGATCCCAGGGTCTCAGCCTGGGAGCTGCCAGGATGTGACCCAGGGACGGAGTTTGCTCCCAGGAGCACAGAGGGAAACTGAGGCAGAAGATGTGCTGGGGCTGGCAGCATCGTGTTCACTCTGGGGAGGGGCCACCACCAGAAAGGGTCCCTCCAGCCCCCTCGGGCCAGGCCCAGGGCTCTCAGCCCAGCTTTAGCCCCTGACGCAGGAGGTTTTATTTCCCTCCCAACATATTTTTAGCCCTGCCTGCTTTGTCCTGGCCTTTCTGAGGGGGATTAATTTCCCCCCCATAATGCACCATTAAAGGTGTAAGGGTGCAGAGAGGTGTCCCCAGCTCCCTCCTGGGTGCCTGCTGGGAGGGATTGGCACTTAGGGGTATCTCTGCATTCCATGATGGGCAGTGTTTTGATGGGCTTATGGGTCTCACTCCACTGCAAATCCAATCCCTGGAGCAAGTCAGTGGTTAAAAATAGCCCCGGCCTTTTGCCGCGGAATCAGCGACCTTGCAGCAGGATCAGCCACCCCGGGGCCCTGGAGGTGAAGAGTTCATGGCCCCCCCCCACAGCCCCAGTGCCTTTGCTGTGCCAGGGATGTGCCAAAGGCTCAGCCCTCCTCCAGTACCTCATCGGCTCCTTGTGTGCTTGGGACAACCTGCCAGGACCCTCCACAGAGAGATGGAGAAACTGAGGCACGGGGTGGTGCCTGGAGATCAAAGGGGCTGGGCGTGTCCCCAAAGGGTCAGCTCGGAGCCTGGCCGGGCCCTGCACCCCAAGCACTGAAGGATGGGACTGGTTCAACGGGGTGGAAAGGGGATGTTCATCCTCTTTCGGCAGCTCAGCAGAGCCTTCCTGGGGAGATTCAAAGGCTGAGCCCGGCTGGGTCCTATTTCGGGAGGGTTTTGGATGCCTCCCAAGCGACAGAAGTGGGTGGGGGCTGACCTGCACAAAGGGGCTCTGTTCGGGACGCTGGGCTCCGGCAGTGCCCGGCGCGGAGGCTGGTGGCAGTGGCAGTGCCCTTGTCCCCCACGTGATGGGTCCCCTCCCGTGCCGGCTGCTGCTCCCCACCTGGATGTAAACTGAGGCCCGGGGTGGGACTGCCCTTGCCTCCCGTGTGCTGCTGTAACCGCTAAGTGACACTGCCATACCGCAGAGACAGCCGTGACAATCTGCCTCGTGGTGCTCCAACAGCCACCCGCCCTGGGCTACTTGCCCAGGCTGGCCCCGAGCCATGCTCTAGGGGAGTCCAAGGTCCCCCAGTGGGGTCGGGCGCTTTGGGAGCCAATACCCCAGTCACAGCTCCATAACAGAACAGGAAAAACCTCTCAACAGGCCAGATCCCACCAGCTCGATGCCACCGCAGGGCACACTGGGGTACCAGAGTACCAGACCAATGGCCCTGGGACTGAGGGCCCTCCTGCATCACCTCACCCTCCCCCCACTGGCCACCTCAAGGCCTGGGGGGCTCCAGAAAGCTCACGGGGGCACGGTGCCATGACCAACCCGCACACATTGCACAGTGCCTGCCGCACGCAGAGCTGTGAGCGCCCATGGGCACTGTGGCAACAGAGACCCTGGGATGGGGTCTGAGGTCCTCACCAAGGTGATGCTGGGCAAGCTCCTGTCATGAGACAGCAGTCACGGCTCGGCCCCGGCTGCCGCTGGTGACTCCTCTCTCCAACCAATTCCCCGCCGCAGGGCGAGGAAGCTGGTGAGCGCGTCCCGGTTCCCTCCGGCGGTACCTCAGGATGCGATGCAGTCATCGTTAATGCATCTGGACTCATTTATGGGGATGAGAAAATGTTTCCAGGTTTCCCACAAAGTCCCATTAAGATCCCAGTCCCACTCTATTTTTAGTGCCCTCATCAACAACGCCTTTCCCAGCCACCCCGGCGCTCCAGAGCCCCATGGGGCTGGTGGGGGCACCCTGGGCACACGCCTGCCTGGCTTTGCTGGGAGCTGAGCTGCACCCAGATTGGGCAGCTGGAGGGGGCAAACCCTGGCCCTGCATTCCCCGACCCAGCAGCTTTGCACTCATGGGTGGGGATGGGGGTGCCCAGCCTGGCATTTGCTTGGGAGCAGAGGAAGAAAGAAACATGGTAGGAAGCAATAGGAAAAGCCACCCCAGGTCACTGCGTCAGTGGGGGCTGCAGGACCCCACTCACCATGGAGGATGAACATCCCTGCAGGTGTAGGGTCACACCCTGCAGCACCAGATTGTCACCTGGCGGTGGCCAGCAGCTGGCCCAGCCAACCCGTCCATCAGCAACCCCCAGCGCCCTGGCAGCGTCTCCTCCCAGGCAGCGGGTGCCCACAGGGCTCTCGGTGCAGCTGGCAAGGGCATGAGGATCCTGCCCTCGGCGCTGCGCCCTCCCGGGCTATCTATAGCCATGACCTCAGCGAAAGCCGGGGCAGGACCCGGCCGTGCATCGTCCCTTCTTGGCAGGGCCACCGCCTCAGCCCCCACCCGGCACAGAACTGCCGCCAAGCCGAGGCTTTTATCCCGTACGTTCGCTAATCCGGCGGGATTCGATGTCAGGGGCTGCCCACGGGAGGCTCACAAAGGCCGTTTCCAGGGGTGCTCAGCCAAGCGATGGAGAACGCCAGCCGGGAAGGGCAGACGGCGGTGCTGGGTGTCACCGCGTTAGGTGACAGGGTCTGACCCCGGGGGCTGGACGGCAGGGAATGTGTGTGACCCGGCTGCGAAGAGGTCGCGCAGGGGACGTCCTCGCGTAGGCAGGGGTGACATGAGGACACCCCGCAGCTGCGCCCCGCAGGCGGCGGGGTCACAGCCTCCCGCAGAGCCGGGGGTCGTGGGGAGGACCTGCTCGCTCTGCGCCAGCTGCCCCGGGGGAAGCGGGGAAGGGGTGGCCCAGAGGAGGGGAATTTCCCCGGCTTTTTTCTCCAACAAACTCCTTGGCTTGTGCAATTAGAGAAATTTGTTTAACAAACTCCCGGGGGAGCGGAGAGGGAAGGTGGGGTGGCGCGCGGCCAGGGCGCTGCTCACACAGGCCCGCTCCCTCCCCGCCTGCACCTTTGATCAGCAGCGCACTGCGCCGGGGAAAGGGAGCCGTTCCCTGCGGCCGGGGCCACGATGTGCCACGGAATTGCCCCGGACCCTGCGGACACGCTGCCCGTGGTAACCCCTTGCCACGTGTCCCCTCAACTGCTGCTTCGCAGCCCCTTCGCGTCACCCCCATTCCACGTCCCTCGTGCTCGCCGGGGTGGCACGGCCCTGGCGCGCTGCCACGCTCAGCCTCCAACCTCGCGGGCCACAGGTGCGCACACGTGCGTGCCCCACTGTGCCCGTGCGCAGCGGCGGCTCCGGGCGCGCACTCGCCCGCTCGCTCCCGCTCTCTTTCTCGTGCGATGCCATTTCCATCAAAAACTCTTTACTCGGCACTTTTCCCCTCATTGGTATTCACGCCGCGCGCTCGCTGTCCTGGCGCACAGGTTACTAAAGGAGATTTTGCGGCGCAGCGTGGCGGGGGTCACATTTCAGCCTGCGCCGTCTCGCTTTCCCAAATCGCTGGGCAGCAGCCAGGGACGGCGGGAGGGGGTGCAGGATCCGGCACATCACAGCTCCCGCCAGGCAACCGTGGGACCAAGCGGCCTCGTCGCCTGTGGCAGCGGGGCGAGGCGGGCTGGCGGCGGCGCCTCTGCAGCACACAGTGATGGGTGGCTCCCTGGGGACAGCCAGCAGGTCACCGGGGCTCGCCGCCCTTCCGGCAGCCCCACGTGCCTGTACAATGCGGGAGCACCTGGAAAAGGGGGTTTGAGCAGAGAGGGGGGCACACAGCTGGCGTTGCCACAACCCACCAGTGCCCAAATGAGCCCTGGGTGATATTCACCGTGCCCCTGGTTGGGCTGTACCCCCAGAATGACATCCTGGGGTGTGGAGGGAGCAGTGGTGCTTCTCTTTTTCAGGGTTGGTTTGGGGAAAGGGGAAATGTCTGGGTGGAAAATCAACATTTCTCTCTCATGGGCTTTTTTTTTTTTTTTCCTTTGAAAGCAAAAATATTTCTTGGTTTTTCGTGAGCAGAAACATGTTGGGGGTTTTTTTGGACAACAGCTGGTCAAATACCATTTCCCCGTGAAGGGAATGCAGGGGCCCTTTGCAAGGAGAGCGAAAGTCTTCTTAAAAAAGAAAATAAAACACCCAGTTTTAAAAAAAATCCACCTGGCTACCGACTCGAACAAGCTCCCAGGGAAGAGGGGTCAGCAGGAGGGCCGGATCCCGGTGTTCCCGTGCCAGGCAGTGCTGCTGGAGTGTGGCGGTGGTAGGGAGGGCAATGTCCACGGCAGGCAGCCTGAAGCCCAGACCTGGGGATTTCGCCCAAAATGCTGCTCAGCGCTGGCTGCTGGCCGGGGAAGGAGGATTAATGTGCTTTTAGAGCAGTGGTGAGTTAACCGAGAAATCAATCCTTGGCAGTGGCTGGCCCCAGGTCCCCCAGCGCGTGAGCGCTGCCGCACCTGGGCCACGGGATCCTTTCCCAGCTCCTCTCCAGGACTTGGGAAGCTCCGGGTCTTGGCGGCCGGCGCAGGGCTGGGTCCCGGCCAAGCTGGCACAGCGCGCCCGGCCGCGGGGGATGCCTGCCCAGGGCCGACATGACGGACGGCGAGCTCAGCCGCCCGCCCGGGTGCGAGCCAGGCCCGGGATGCCCGGGGGCACCCTGTGCGTCCCCTCCCTGCAGCTGGCATGTCCCAGGGGTCTGCATACCCCCCTCGAGGATCTCAGGGTGTCTGGCTGCCAGGGCAGGGAGGGAGACTGAGATCAGGCTTTTGCCTGCGCACTGGGCACTCCTGGTCCACCATGAAGCTTTGCCTCACTCAGACTCAGCCCCATCAGCAGCCCTCAGCCATGCCACGCGGACGTCACCAGTGATGCCACATGATCCTGGCAGGGCCTGGCACCCACTGATGCCCTGGCTGCTCCCATCGCCTTCACCACCCTGCCTTGACCTGCCCGGCACACCCCAGGGTGCTGTGGGAGAAATCCTCTCCCCATGGGTCCCTAAGGAGCACATCCCTGCCACCCCAGTGCCCTGCCTGCACTTCCCAGCTTGGGTGCAAGGACTGATGGGCACAGCAGCCCCCCCAGCCCCTTCCCACGGGCAGCCAGCCCCCTTGGAGACGCTCTGTGCTGGCACTGCCATCCCTGCGCAGAGGAGACACAGCACAGCCGGGGGTGGCAGGCAGCATGCCAGCTTCACAGGGAGGGATGTTACTCCCTGACAACTCTCCTTCCCCTCCAGTGAGGAACTCTGGGGATGCTCCCCATCACCATCACCATCCTCATCCTGCCACCAAGGACTTGGCTTGTGGCTAGAACAGGTGCAGGCACAATGGGAGTGATACTGGGAAAATGGGCACCCCTTGGGCTGCAGGAACGTGTCCAGGGGCCAGGCACAGGGATGGCTGGCACAGGCACCATCGGGCAAGGAAGGAGGGTGAGCAGACAGTGCAAGCTGTCCTTGTCCCTGGGGCCATTCCCAGAGAGCCCTGCCTGCCTCCACCACCTCGAAAAGTGGGAGACACTGACCCTCCATTTCCCTGTGAGTACCAAATCTCTATTCAGGCCCCCCTTGCCGTGCACAGCCCTGAGTCGGGACGGATCCCTCGGTGCCACCGTGGCACTTCTCCTCTGGGCCCTTGAGCTCCCCATTCCAGGAGCCCCGGGCTCCTCGGGGAGCCGCCTTTCTTGGTCTTTGCTGTGCCTTGATAAGGCTTGGCTGGGCTGGCCCTTGCCGTGGTTCCTCTGCCCAGCAAGCCTTGCCACGCCAGCACTACCCTGGCCACACCGTCCACACCACAGTCACCCCTGAAAGTGGGGAAAACAGCCAGGTCAAAAACTGCCAGGCCAAAACAGGATCAGGCTACGGCTCCCAGCACCCATCTCCTACCCTACCAGGCTCAGGGAATAAAGAGTGCCAAAGGGAGCTATTCCCAGTTTCTCCAAGAGCTCCGGGCAGTGCTCTGGGCTCTGGCAGCTGGGCTTTGTTCAGCAGTCTGCAAAGGCGTGCGCGCACCCGCAGCGCTGGGCACGGGGTGGGATCGCTCCCTGCCCCGGTATGGAGGGAACCGCGGGCGTGAGGGACCTGAACCACGGTCAGGGAGGGAACTGTGAGCACGGCAAAGCTGCCCAGGGAGGGGAGAAATCGGCAGGTACCTCGAAAAAGGGCGGCTGATTTACTGCACGAGGCCCCAGACAAGTTCAAGGCGATGAGGGGAGAGCGGCACAGCGTGAGCGCCGGCCAGCAGCCCCTCCTGCAGCAGGCTGTATCCCATCCGCCTGCCCGCATGCCCACCTCGGCCCTCGATCCAGCATCAGAAACCTCACTGAAAACAGGATCTGTTTTTCCCGGCTGAGGATTGAAGACGGGATCAGGCAGGAGCAGCGGGCGTGAGCAGCGGGGCAGGGCTCGCCAGGGCAGGCGGGCACGGCGCGGCAGGCGCCGCGGGGAAAGCGAGGATCTCCCGAAGGTTGCATTTAAAGAACAGCCTCATTGTTTTTCCCAAACAATACTCAGCAGATGGGAGAATTGAAAGTGTGTTGCAACCTTCCCTCTCTTCCCCCGCCATGCCCGGCTTGCTGCTCCCATCCTTTGGCAGCCGATCTGAGCTCCCGGCTGGAAACCAGTTCTCCGGAGCTACTGGTGGAGGGTGAGCACCGGTGCTGAAAAGCCCCGGCGCTTTTGGGAAGGGGGCTTGCCAAAGGATGCCCCATGAGACGTGCCCAGCAGGCAGCTCCCTGCTCCAGCCACGTGCTTGCAGCAGCGGTGGCAGCCGAGTGATGTGTGGAGCCCAGCCGTGGCCGGGGAGAGGTGGGAGCCCCTCGGATGCCTGGAGATGTGGCTGTGACCGTGCCACGTGGCCGCAATGCTTCTGGCAGCCCAGCTCCACCTCCAAGCCCCGAGTTGTGCCCGTTTGCTGGTACCGAGGTTTGTGCCAGGCCAGCTTAGCCAGGTGCTCCCCAACACCCCTCGGACCCCCAGCCCCTGACTGTGGTCCGTGCCTGAGCGCTGGCTCTCGGTGAGACAGTGTGGGTGCATTGCCTCTGCCATCCCATAATCAGCTCTGCACCCCCAGCATGGAGCCTGGGAGAGGGAAGAGGGTCTCTGACCAGACCCCGGTGGGATGCCCGGCTTCCAACATTGCAGCTGCCTTGGAGGATGGCGCCCATCTCACTTCATTCCCCCCCTGCTGGTACCAGGGCTGGGGACCGGGGGTGTGCTGGGGGCACTGCCAGGTACCAGGCACGAGCCAGAGATGCAGAAGCATCACCAGCCATAAAATTCGCAATATTCTCCCACTAGAAGTATCCCAAATCTCCCCCCGCTGCGGATCCAGGAGCCAAGGATAACCATTACAGCTTTGGAAATCCCTTCGGCTTCTCGGCAGAGGCTCCCAGGGGACACACGTGCAGGTCCCTGGCAGGTGCTCAGCTCCAGGGTTATTTTGGAGCCCGGGCAGCCGGACACCCCCCGCCCCCCGCCCTGCTTCCCCGTGGGCAGGGTGAGGCCTCGTGCGTGGCGCTGGTTCCGGCGCTGCTTCCCTGCTAATCTAGGCAGCTCCCTCCTGACTTCCCGGCCTGTCCCTGAGGGGGGACAGAGGTGAGCTGCGGAAGCGGGAGGAAGTCCCCAAGCAGGGACACAGAGCTGGGGAGGGCACAGAGCCACCCTCTTGCCCGACGGGAGACACGGCCGAGGCCGTGGCCAGCAGCGTGTCACGGGCGATGCCTTTGCCAGGGCTATTTTGGTGCCGCTGGGCTCTCCAGCCTGGGCCTGTTCCGGCTGGGAAAGCGCCTGCCCGAGGGGTCCCGCGGTCCCGGGGGCCGTGCGGGCTCCAGGGCCGGCAGCGCTGGTGGCGGGGAGATGCGCAAAGGCCAGGGCAGGGCGGCTCCCGCGCACGTTCCAATGTATCCACATCACCATCCGCAGCTCCCGAGCCCGGGCGAGCCTGCCCGCGGGTGGGATGGGAACGGCAACGGGAATGGGAACGGGAATGGGAAATGGGAACGGGAATGGGAACGGGAATGGGAACGGGAACGGCTGGGCTGGCGGCGGGGAACGATGCCTGGTCCCATCCGAGCCGGGCTGGACCGGAGCTGAGGCTGTGCCAGGGTGACGGGGAGGACACCAGAGCCTTCCCTGCGCCCAGGCAGTGGGGCAGAGGATCCGCGGAGGGAAAGCCAGCTCCCCTCCGAGGAGCCAGGAGGAACGCTGGGAACAGCGCGGGTTTGTGAGGAGAAGGGCTCTGCCAGCCCCGGGCCGGCCAGCGCCGCACGGCTTCCCACATCACACCAGCACTGTGAGCTGGCAACAACAGGCGCTGCCAACCCAGCACCAGCTGCAGACTGGGAGGGTTGGGAGGTAGTGGGACCCCTGGCAGGGATGGAGGCAGGGTGGGAAAGGTGGGATGGCAAGGAAAGGGAAAAAAAGAAAGAAAAAAAAAAAGGGTGGGGGGGGAAGGGAAAAAAAGCCAGCAAGAAAAAAGAGAGGGAAAAAAAAGGAAAAAAGCATGCAAGAAAGAAAGCAAGCAAGCAAGAAGAAAAAAAAAAAAAATAAAGCAAGAGAAAAATTAAAAAGAAAAATAAGAAGGAAAAATAAGAAAAGTAAAAAATAAAAATTAGAAAGAGAAAAAAGAAAGAAAAAGAGTTAAAAAAAAAAAAAAGGAAAAGAAAGAAAGAGAAGTAAATAAGCCAGATTGAGGTGTGACCCTTGCCAAGTCAACCACACGACAGGGAGCACCACCTCAGGGTCATCTGAGCAGCCCTGGTGCTGCCCACCCTGCCCGTGTCCTCACCAGCCTCACGCTGCGGCCGGGGAGAGCCGGGGCCGGACCCCACGCTGTCCCCGCTCCTCCCAGCGCCACGAGGGGACCCCCAGGACCCCCCTGGGCAGCGGAGCCCGAGCCCCGAGGCAGAGCCGGATCCGTCCCGAGGGGGGGCCGGACGGGCAGGGGTCCCGCAGCAGCACCCCCTCCCCACAGCACAGCCCGGGGTGCAGCACGAGGCCGGGCCCCGAGCGGGCAGCGGCTGCCAGCAGGGAACAGGTTACGAGGCGGGGAAAGCTGCCTGCTCAATAATTAAATAAATATCAGCGATCAATAAGCACAATGCAAAAGCAGAGCCGCAGTGGTCGTGCTGTGGGCAAGGGGGGGGTTCCTGAATCTCCCCCTGTGGCCATACGGGCTGTTGGGGGGAGGTTTGGGGACACCCCCTTGCCTGCAGCGTGGGCCCAGGCACAGCCACCCTGCCGCGTGCCGCCGGACCATGGCAGCGTGGCCTGGGGTGACACCAGTGTCCCCACGCACAGCTTGGGGCTGCCCCTCGTCACCCCACGGGGACTGGCATCACCCCTGGCCTCGGGTACTCAGGGGGTGCCCCCACATCCTGCCGTGCGCCACCCCCTGCCCTCTCGGCCGCCAGCGCAGCGTGGCACGGCCGGGTGCACATTGTCCCAAAGTTGGAGGATTTTGAACAAAATGCCTGTGCCCCCCCACCCCCTGCACCCCACCATGTGCAGCTAGGCTTGGGCGGGGGGGGAAAAGCGAAAAGTTTCACGCTACGCAAGAGGCAGCACGGCCGAGCCCGAATCTGCAGCACCGAGCCCCCCCCAGGCTCCCCAAACCCACCGAGGACTCCCCGCACCCCACAGTGCCCCCCCGCACCCCCAAAGCCGGCGGCTTCCCCGCACCACCCACCTCTGGGCGCAGCGAACAAAAAATAAAACCCAAACCACAACGCAATCTTCCAACCCCCCCACGCCCCAAGTGAAAGTGAAGGCTGAAAAACCCAAAAAGCACCAGAAACACCATAAAAAAACCCTGCAAAGGCAAGGGAGGGGGACAAGAGGGGAACGCGGCTCCTCTGAGCAGCCCTGCACGGCCCCAACCCGCCTTTCTCTGTTATGATTATTTTTAGGGAGGGGGGTGTTGCGTTTTCATGGGTTTTCTTGTTCTTTCTTTTTTTTTTTTTTTTTTTTTTTTTTTTTTTTTTTTTTTTTTTTTTTTTTTTTTTGCATTGCTACTGTTAAAGTCTGTTGCGGCCAAAGGAGCAAATTGGGGGAGGGGGGGCGCGGGGGGGTCCCGGTTACCTGGGTCAGGCAGAGAGGAGACGAATACATCCCGAGCCGTGCTGGGAAAGTGCCTAATTGCAGGGCTGAGACTCGAGGCGTAAAAGTTACTGAGTCATTTCGGAGGCTGGAGCAGTCCGGGCGTTTTTTCTCTCTCTCTCCTCCGGAGCGGCTCTGCGGGGCCCGGGGGGGGGCAGCCGGGCTCGGGGGGGCGGCCCCGCGGGAGGGGGGGCCGAGGAGGAAATAAAAAGATTCCAACTTCCACCCCCCCGCCAAAAAAACTTAAAAAAAAAAAAACCAAAACCAAAACAAACCAACCCTTAGAAAAAAAAAAAAAAATAAAAATAAAAAGCAAAATTTTCCCCCCTTGGAAAATAAAGCGCTTTTTTGTTGTTGTTGTTGTTTGTTTGGGGGTTTTGGGGGGGCGGTTTAAAGAGGCAGAAGGGTCATCCTCGCCCCGGGGGGGCCGGGGGTCCGCACCCAGCCTGCAGGCACGGGCGGCAGGGAAGTTAGAAGGGAAGCGGCTCCATCCGAGACCCGGGCAGCGGAGAGAGAGAGGAAAGAAAGAATGAGAAAATGAAAAAAAAAAAAAAAAAAAAAAAGAAAAAAAAAAAAAGAAAAAAAAAAAAAAAAAAAGAGCGAGGAATGAAGTGACGTTATGAAAAAAGCCCATCCCAAAATATTACATCCCATTTAAAGATGTAGGAACCCCCTTTGGCTCGCAGGGCCGAGGCGCTGCGGGGCAGGGGGGGCGGGGGAGGGACGGGGCCCCCGCGGGACGGCGAATCCCCCTCGCCCCGGCGCGGCCAGCGCCGAGCGCGCCCGGCTTTGGCTCTTTTGGGGGTTTATTTTTTAATTTTTTTTTTTTTTTTTTTTTAAACTAAACGGAGCCAATCCAGCGATGGGAGAGAAAAAAAGCCCTGCAGATTCATGTGCAACTTCTGGGCAGCGGCCCCGGCGCGGGGGGTGGTAGCGGTGATACTCCCCGCACCCAGCCCCGGTGCGGGGGGGCCGCCCCGCCGCATCCCGCGGAGACGCTGATCCCCCCCGCGGTATTTAACCAGCGGCAGCATCACGGCGCCACGGGGGAAGAGAGCACCACGGGCAGGCCCACGGCCCCCCCTCGTCCCGGGGAGCCCCGCAACCCCCCCCGCACAAAGGGAGCGGGAGGTGAAAAAAGCGGAGCCTGCGCCCGGCAAACTCCCAACCGCAAGTTCTCAGTCCGCAACCCCCCGGCCCTGGCCGATCGCGGGCGCTAATGACGCTAATTAGAGAGCGCGCGGGGAGCGCCACGGGCGGAACACAAAGGGGATCCCCGGGCACCTCCCGGGCCGGGGGGGCCGCGCCCCGCTCCCCTCCCGCACCGGGGGTCGCCGCTCCCTTCAGGGACCCGACCCGCAGAGCGGCGGCTCCCAGCGCGGGGCCGCGGCTCCAGCGTTGCCTCTCTCTCCCCCAAAATCACGAAAACCGCTTTTTTGTTTTCTTTTTTTTTTTTTTTTTTTTGTTTTCCTTTTTTTTTTTTTTTTTTTTGGTGTTTTTTGGTTTTGGTTTTGGTTTTTTTTTTCCCTCTGCGGGGACGAGCCCCCGCAGCGTCTCTCCCCGCACAACCGATTTTCACTCTCAAACTCTGCCGACCCCCGCGGCCCATCCCCGCCGGGGGTTGGGGTTCACCCCGCACACTCCCCCCCGCAGGGACACCCCGTCCCCGCGGGATGCGGCGGCTCCGCGCAAACTTGGCCCGCTCTCCGCATCCTCCCGGGGCGGCTCGGGCCGCGCCGCCGCGCTGCCCCCGTGGCCTGGCAAGAGGAGGAGCGGGCCAAGCCCCGCATAGCGGGGCTGGGGGAAATGTTTTTATTCTCGCATGAGGACGGTGATTCCCTTCTCCCACCCCAGTTCGGGCAGGGCGGCCCCGCACAGCAGCGCGGACTTGAGCGCGACCCTCCCGGGCGTCACTTCCAAGTTCAAGTCGGTGCGGCTGGCGGCCTCTCCGCCCCTTTTTTAGCGGCCATTTTCAGCTCCATCCAGCCCTCCGCTGGCTGCGGAGGCTCCCCCCGCGCCGCGCCGCGACCTCCCCGCCGGGCGGCTCCCGCCGCCGCCTCCGCCCCCCGGTACCGCGGGGCGGGTGGGCAGGGGGAGGAGAGACGGCGGCAGCTTCCCCCCGCCCGCCCCCGCCGCCCCGCGCCCCCCCGCCCCGACACCGTATTAAACTCGCCCCGCCGCCCCCTCCCCGGCAGCAACTTTTGCTCGTGGGGCACCCGCAAACACACGCACACGGGGAGGGGGGGGGGGAAGAGGTGGGGAAGTAGAAGAGAAAACGAAAGTGTCATGGGACCTACCATCGCCAAGTGCAATTAACGGGCTCCAAGTTGCTGCGAAGCGCAAAGCAAAGAGGATGGATGGGCTGGTTTGGGATTTTGGTCTAAAACGTGTGTTTTCCACCGCGCCGAAGGAGGAGGAAAAAACCGCTGCCCCGCGAAAGAATTAAAAAAATTAAAACCCCAATAATAATAATAATAATAATAATAATAACAATGATGGTAATTATAGCAAAAGTCCTCCGAGGCCAGCGGCACAGCACAGTGTCCCCCGCGGGCGGTCACCCTCGCTCCGGCTCCGTGGCGCTGCCGGGGGCCATGCTCCGGGGGGGGCCGGGCTGCGGGGCGGGGGGCGCGGGGCGGCGGTGACGGGCGGCGGGAGCGCGGAGCCCGCGCCCGGCCCGGCCTTATGCGCTGCGGGGGTGGCGGGGCTGGGGGATGGCGGGGGGGGGTGCGATGGGTATTTTTGGAAGGCAAGCAAAAAAAATTTTTTTTCTAAAAATTTTAAAAAAAGAAAAAAATAAAAATTAATTAAAAAAAAAAAAAAAAATAAAGCCCCGGGAGCGGGGCGGGCGGGCGGCGCCTACGGCAGAGCAGCGCGGGCATCCCCCCCGCGCCCCCCCGGCGCAGCCCCACTCCGGCCGGGCACAGCTCCTCCTCGCAGCCCGCAGCGCCCCGGCCCCATCGCCGCCGCCCCCGCCTCCTCCTCCTCCTCTGCCTCCTCCCCTCGCCCGGGGCACCGGCGGCGTTGCGGCGGGGACGCTCCCGGTGCGGGGGCGGGGAGGGAGGAGGAGGAGGAGGGAAAGAAGGAGGTGTAGGAGGAGGAGGAGGAAGGCTCCGGCCCCGCTCGCCCGGCAGCGCGACGGCGGCCCCCGGATGGTGCGGGTAGGTGGCGGGGGCTGCGGCGCGGCCCCCCCGGGGCCGGCTGGCTGCGGGGCCGCCCCTCCGGCCCTGCCCGGAGCGGGGGGGGGCGCTGGGGGGGCGCGGCCCCGGTGCGGAGCTACCGCAGCGCGGGGAGGAGCCGCGGGCAGCGCCGGGCCCACCGCCCGCCCCCGCCCCGGGCATCCCCGGGCACCCCCGGCCCCGCTCAGCCCTGGCCGCCAGCCCCCAGCCCGGGCATCCCCCGGGCACGCAGCCCGGCTCCGCGCCGCGGAGACTCGTCCTCACCCCCATCCCCGGCACACGGACACCCCCCGTTCCACGGACACACCTCACCACCCCCGGTGCGGACACCCCCCCCGTCACCCCAATCCCCCGGTGCGGACACCCCGCCTGTCACCCCTGTTCGCGGGCGCCTCCCGTGTCACCCCCCCGCCATCCCCACCCCGAGTGTAGACACCTGCCCCGGTCACCCTCGCTGCCACCCCCTTGTCCCTGGGGCGGACACCCCCCGGCTGTGTCCCCCCGGACTCCAGCCCTCTCGAGCATCCTCCATCCCTGCCCCTCCATCCCCTCCAGGGTTCCCCACCCATCCCTGTCCCCCGATGCTCTCGTGTTCTCCCCAGCCTGTCGTTCACCCCTTCCCCAGGAACACCCCCAATGCCCCCATCTCTTAAAGCCACAGCTGCTTTGCAGCCGGGGCTGGGCGGGCTGGGGGCTTTGCCCCCTCCCAGTCCCACTCAAAAGTTGGCAGCGACCTGGGTTTGGTCCGGGAGTGGCGAAGGGCTTGTGCAGGGAGGGGGAGAGCGATTCCCTCCTTTCTATCGACTCCTTTTGTGTCTGGCCCTGGATTTTTAACCCTTGTTATCGAGTAATCCTTTAATCTCTTAATCCTTTCAAATAACCATATTTTTCTATAGGAAGGCAACAAAAATTAGATATTTTTTCAGTTTGCTGAGGGCCGGAGCATGAATCGTGTGCCTGGATTTTTCGGCACGCTCTGTAGTCCTGAACAAACTGGAACATAATCTCCGTCTGCCTTGAGCTCAAATGGTTTCAGTGTGATAAATAATATGCTAAATAATTTATTATATATTTAAAAAATAAAATTAAAGCAAACTACTAAGTCATTTCACTAGTTTTTGTTCCATAGTTTTCTCCCTCTTTTTTAGATTTGTATTTTTTAAGGGGGGTACTCGGAGACTGATCATTTTTACAAGGGCTCAGCTCAAATTTAGCAGGGATTTTGGATACATGGGAGGTTTATTTTATCCATCTCCCATATCCCTTTTGCCTACTAAACCCACCAATACATACCAAGATACTGGACATTAATTTGTACATTCACAGGATATTATGGTGTATTATATTTTATATATATATTATATATATGCATATATTTACTGAGTTATTTGTCAGACACAAGTACGGCCATCGGCCTTATGGAAATGAGTTCTAATTTTATTCCAGCTGCCTATAAAAAAGAGAGAAAAATTCTTTAAATTTAAAACCTCTAAAACTTTTTTTATTTAAAAAAAATCACCATCTGCTCCCCCCCAAAAAAGCCACTTCCCTGTTTTAAAGCTGAAAAAAAAAAAAAAAAAAAAAAAAAAAAAGGCTGAAATGAGCAGTTCCCTCGCCTCGTCCCAGCTCCAGAAGCCTCGAGGAATGTAAACTCGGCGGTAACTCCGCTCGCAGAGCACAGTTTGCATTTTCTGCCCGGCTCTGAGCGCGATACGGCGCAAAAAATAAACCCTGGGAAGAATTTGCCAATTTTTAACCGCTTCCAAGGCTGCCGTGGTGCCCGCTGGCAGCTCCCTCTCTCCTGCCAGGGTTTCATTTTTCTCCAGCGATTCCTCGTCTCCCCTGGCCTGGTGTGGTTTTGGGGGGATGTGGATATTTGGGTTCAGGCTGTGGGATTTTGCTGGGCCGTGCCCGGCTGGCAGTGCCAGGGTGGGTGAAGAGGGAAAATGGGAGAGAAAGAGCAGGGCTGGGATTTTATTTTCTCTTCTGCAAGGCCCTGAGGTGCAGGGTGATGGGGAAGGGGTTATTTATTTCTTCATGATAAAGAAATTATTTCTTATTTCTTATTTATTTCTTATTTCTTATTTCTTATTTCTTATTTCTTATTTCTTATTTCTTATTTCTTATTTCTTATTTCTTATTTATTTCTTATTTCTTATTTCTTTCTTATTTCTTCTTTATTTCTTATTTCTTATTTTTATTTCTTATTTATTTCTTATTTCTTTATTATAAATAATAGTTTATTTATAATAAATAAACAATTGCTGTGGCTATTTATTTTTGTAATGCTTTTAAAAGTATTTCCTGGGTGATCCAAAGCTGGAGCTGAAGGGCTGCTGGCCTTGGTTTTGAGACATCCCCATGGGTTTCCAGTGGCCCAGGGGCACACTTTGTGTCCCCCCAAATTCATCCTGCAGCCTGTCCCCCTAAAATGATCCCATTTCTCCTCTGTCAGGGGGGACTCATCCTGCAGGAACCATAACAGCACTGGCCGAGGGTGGAAATAATTTCAGTGCAGTGAGTGGCACCTGTGCCCTGGCACTGGCAGGGCAAGAAGCAGAGCAAAGGGCACCCCAGATCCTGACCCCTGGTCCCTGGGGGTGCTGCAGGGTTTGGGGTGCTGTGGGCTGTGCTGCCCATGGGGCTGCAGAGCTGCCACCAGACCCTGCAGCCACCATCCCCACTCCCCCCTGCTCACTGCAGCCCCCTCAGCCTGAACCCCAGTTCCTAGTGCAACCTCAAGGCAGAAAAACACTAAAAATACAAAAATCCCAAATTTTGTCTGTGTTTCTAGGCTGCCTGTAAACGGTGTTTTGAGGATGGAGGTGGAATCTAAACTCAATTTAATTTTCCCGAGCAGGCCATCCCTGCTGCCTCAAATAAAACAAAAAGTGTGGGGTGGGTTTGGGGTGCAGTTCTGTTTCTCAGTGGTTTTTCACAAGGATTAAAGCTCGGAGGTGGAAGCTGAGTTACTCCAGTTCCAGGGAGGGGCTGGATCAGGCCCTTTGTTCATTCCTTGGGTTTTTATCCCGGCCTGTTTGTGAGCTCACGACCCCCTGTCTATAAAACCAGTGCTTAGAACAAGTGGAAATTTGTGAGCCCCCCCCTCAAAGCTGGGTTTTATTTCTAAAGGGCATTTCATGGTTGATTTGTGCTGCTAAGACACCTCGATGCCAACTTTTGGGCTCAGCCAAGGGGGTGCAGATACCCATGGAGCAGCACAGGGCTGGATGCCCCCCCATTGCCACGGGAAAACATCCCCCAGCCTCATTAACCCTTTTTTGGAGCTCATTTTCAGCATTTTTGCAGGTTTTTCTCCAGAGTCCCATTCTCCTGGGCGCAACGGCACGGCCGAGCCACGTCCCTCTATGGAAAGAGGGAGAGAAAGGGAAATAATCCATGTTGGGATAGTTTTGTTGCTGCCTTTCTTTGATTTTAAAATAACTTTTAAGGAGAATATTCTGGTTTTGACCAGAATTTATTTACTTTATTCCTGCATATGGCTCTTGGCCTAGGTCCCAAACAGGCAGAGGTCTGGCCTGGCTCGATTCAAAGCCAAAACGTGCAATGAAAAGAGATTTTTTTTCCCCCCCTTTTCTTTTTCTTTCTAAAGCAGGTTTTTAACTAGTGAAATTGTTGCTGACAAGGGGGGGATTTCAGTTTAAAAATTGCTAGCAGATTTCAGGGAATTATTCTGCAGGAATTTCAAGAGGTTTTAGTATTTTTGCTGTGGCTTTTTATTGTTTTTTTTTCACTGCAAGTTAGATGTAAAAAGAAATAATATGAATCCCCAGTTTTCCCCCCCCACTCTGTATTTTTTCCATTGGCTCAAACATCACCTTTTCCCTCTGGATTTGTTGGAAGCCAGCCCTCAAAGAGCTCATGTAGCCCTTTCCTTGCTCTCACACAGCGCAGCACAGGGAACGTGACCTCAGTGGAGCAAATCTCCCCCAAAATGACCCTAAAATTTGGTTTTAAATCAAAAAGGGGCTTTGGGGGGTTCCAAATGGCTTCAAACATCACCACGAGCCCATGGTGCTGCTGCCCTCCCTATGCTGCGGACTTGGGCCAGGACTTTTGCAGCCTCGTGTGGATGGAAGCACCAGGAATTCTTGCAAGCCCTGAATTTAACTCATTTAAAAAAAAAAATCCCAACAACCAAACCCCAAATGCAACCAGGAAACGTTTCCTCACTAGTTTTATTTTTTGGTTTTTTTTTTTTTTTTTTTTTTTTTTTTGGTTTTTTTTTGTTTTTTTTTTGTGTCCGCAGAAAGACATAAATCAAATCTGGCCACGCTCCCAGGGCTGGTTTGTCGTGTTGATGTTGGGGAATTTGGGGAAATTTCTGGAATGGGAGGAATGGGGAGGAAAATGGCCCTGACTCTTTGTTTGGAGTGACTGAATCCCAGTTTGGTTTTTGTCTCCTCCCTGCCGACATAGCTGGCACAAGGGGGTCCTGCCACTGTCCCCATGGAAGGGTCACACTGCCTTGGCAGCCCCTCGGCCCCCGCAGCTCCGTTTTGGGAGCAGGAGCACCTCAGTGCCGTGACACCGGTGACATCCTTGGCACAGGGGTGTGGCTCTGCCCCACCACACTGAGCCCAGCAGCACCCCGATGCCAGGGGGCCCCCAAAATGTTTGTGTGCCAAGGGGAGCAGCACCCAGGGGTCAGGGGAGGATGAAAATCCCCCTAAATACGGCTTTGCTGGAGGAGAGGGCGGAGGAGCAGGGAAGCTTTGGGGAGCTGAAAGTGAAAGTGGCGAGCAGTGGGTGCGGCGAGCACCGTGAGTGTTTTGGGGACCCAGCTGGCACCCTGTCCCCTGGCAGATTCAGTGCCCAGGAGCCGGGCCTGGGGGAGGCAAAAGTGGCCGGTGGTGGTGTTTTGGAGCCCCAACCCAAGTGTGAAGGAATCCTGGGGGAATTTTAATCAGTTGCCAAAGCAAACAGAAGCGCGGGGAGGTAACGAGGTACCTGCTCCGCCGCCGGATCCGACACCTCCGGCTCGGCCCCCGCCCAGCCCCCTTGCCACGGTGTGTGCCGGGCGCAGCAGCCCAGGGCAGTGCTGGGGCAAACACCCCACAGCAGCCCTGCAAAACCACCACTGCCCATGGTACCCGCTCAACACCAGGGCCACGTGCGGGGCTCGCACTCCCCGTCAGCCCCGGAGCGCAGCGCTGGCCTCCCACCCTCCAGCAGCCCTTAGATGAGGCCTTTGCTGTGGTAGGAAATGGTTTCTCTGAGGATTTTGTTTGCCAGAGGAGAAAACTGGGCTGGAATTTGCAAGAAGAAAGTTTGAGGGGAATGGCAAAGAATTATTATATTAGTTTTCCAGAAGGAACTTCCAATTGTGCCGGCACACAGCGATGTGTCCCGGAGCGACACAAATGGGGGGAATACCCAAAAGTGATATTGGGTGAAGGGTCCCTTTCCGGGGAAAAGTTTGGCAACTCACAGACTCCGTTGCCAGCCTCTGTCTGCAGCTAAACTAATTACTGCAGACAAATTGGCATGGACGTTCGCCTCACTGAGCTCTCGGCGGCACAAAGGGCTCGCCTTCCCTCCTCGCTTTCCCTCCTCGCCTTCCCTCCTCGCCTTCCCTCCCCGCTTTCCCTCATTTTCACTCTCTTTCCCCCTTCCCTGACAGGATTTTACGAGAGAGGAAAATTACTCGGATGCTGAGTGTACTGTAAGTAATAAGGGCTTTGAAAATAGGCTCCTAATTAAAAATGATACCACTGCTCATTTGTTTTTAAGCACATATTAAACTTTTTCTCCCTTTCCTGCTGCATTCAAATGTTGGGGTTTCTGGCTTGGGTCTTTTTTTGTGAAAACTGGCTTTCCGTGCCGTGATTCTGGTTTGATTTGATTCCCCCCTTCTGCCCCCCCCGGGGTCTGCTTCGAATTAACGAAAGCCAAATCCAAGAAGCTGGAAAGGGATATTATAGAATTTTCCATGTCCTTATTATTTTTTTTATTAGCGGGACCAGGCAGCTCGGCAGAGCAGGGAGGGAAAGTGGGGTTTGTGATGGGGGGGCTGCGTGAGGCACTGCTGGGGGGGCAGCAGCTCCCACCTGCAGCTCAAGGACCTTGGGCTTGGGGGCACGTGGCCCAAGTGTTTAGCACAGGGCATGGAGCTGCACCAGGAGATGATGGGATGTTCTGTTTGAACGTGGGGTTTGCAGGGTCACCTCCTCTGCAGCACCCCAGGGCGGTGGCAGGGCACCCCCAGAGCTGGCGTGGCACCTGCACTGAGGTGTCCTGGCAGGCACCAGCTTGGGCACATGGAGCAGGCACCAAGGGATGCTGTGACCTGCCAGAGGCTCCCTGGGGGATGTGGTGGCACTCGGGGCTGTGGATGCTGCTGGCTGTGACAGTGCCCCAAGGCCAGGCATTGCCTGGGGCAGGTGCCCAGTGGGCAGTGGGCTCTGTGACACCCCGTGGGGTCACTGCCAGGGCCAAGCACGCTCTGCAGAGTGGGGGGCCTTGGATAGCCCTGGGAAGGGGGTACAGGAGCTGTTTCATGGTCCTGGCCAAGCCTTGGCTCACAAACCCCAAATTATTGCAGGGCCAGGGGCTGGGGGCATTAACGAGCTGTGTGGGGACAAACATCTCGGTTTCCCCACCCGCCCCGTGCCAGGGCGAGGCAGTTGGGTGGGTTTGGGTTTGTTCCCTGCCTGTTTCGCACTCGGGGAACTCGGAGCAGGGCCTGCAGAGTTAACACCAGCCACGCCAGCCCTTGGCCGCCGGCACATGCTCTGCCCGGCCCTGAACCGCCGCCAGCTCCCGCTCCGGCAACAACAGCCCCCATTGTGTGCCAGGCGCCCCGCGCCAGCACCCAGCTGCCGCCGGCCCAGGGTGCAGCGCAGGGCCACAAGCGGACTTTGTATCCCCGCTTTGGGCTGCTGGGTGCTGCTGCTTTTTTTTTTTTCCCCCCTCTTTTTTTTTTTTTTTTTTTTTTTTTAATAGGAAGCAAGGAAAACAGGGCGTTCGGCTCCCGGCGTTTCGCCCAGCCGCTCTGCAGCGAGCCGGGAGGAAAATATTTTTTTAAAGACAATTGCTTGGCTCTTTTTGCCTTTTATTTTGCCTTTTTTTTTTTCCTTTATTTTTCCTTTCTTTGGCCTTTCATTTTGCTTTTTTGTCTTTCATTTTCCTTTTCTTGCCTTTTGTTTCCTTTGTTTTTTTACTTTCCCCCTCTTTTTTTTTTTTTTCACCTTTCACCCGTTTTATTCCCCCACTTTTTTTTTTTTTTTTTTTTTTTTTTTTTTTTTTTTTTTTTTTTTTTTTTTTAGTTTTATTTTTCTTTATTCACTCCTTTTTTTCTGGTTTCTTGGGTCTCTCCCTATGGTGGCCCCGGGTGCATCGCCTCCGAGGGGCTGTGTTTACCCAAGTGGCACCATGTTTGTCACCGGGGCTGGCTTGCTCCAGTGTCTAAATATGTGGTGGAGGCACGTGACAGCGGGAGCAAACATCCTCTGCTGGCTGCCAGCGTCAGGGCTGTTCCTTCTCCCGTAGGATTGGGGCTGAAACCTCCCAGCTGCTGCACCCAAACGCTGCCTTGGGGCTCAGCCCAGCCCTTCAGCTGTTTTGGGGTGAAGAAGGGGATGTGTGGTCCCCACCCCAGGCTGCCTCCCGGGCCCAAGGCAGGATCTGTCCTGCTGTCCCATCCCTGTGGAGGTGCAGGAGAAGCACCACGTCCCTCTGTGTTCCAAGTGGGGAAACCGAGGCACAGCTCCTTGCAGGGGCAAATCAGACCCATGGGGGATGATTTTCCTGCTGGATCCTAAATCTTTTAACATCAACATTTTGGGGTCTTTTGGGGTGAAGGCTGTTGCCGTGGCAGAAATAAGGGGTCTTGCAGGCCACTCATGGCTTTTTGGACATGGGTGAACTCTGAGCAAGGAGCATCCCTGGCTGAGCAGGGAGGGAGGTGGGGAAGGTGCCCAGCCCAGGTGTGCAGGAGGGCAGCAGGACCTGCAGGCTCTCCCGAAATGCCCGCGCTGGCACTCCCCACCTGCCCGGCCATCCTGGCTGTGCTCCCAGAGCAGGAGGAGGGGGAAGGCAGCGTCACGGGCCAGCAAGCTGAGCCAAATCTCAGCCCAGTGATAATGTTGAACATTGATTTCTGTATTCCCCTTCCTCCGGCCTGGCAGGACTGGGGGTGTGTGGAGCCAACAGCTCCTGCAGCCGGAGCCTCCATCGTGGGGCATCCTGCATCCGTGTGAGCCCTGCATCCCAGCCAGCTCTGGGGCCCAGAGCTGCCAGGGGGAACTGCAAGGCAGAAAGAGCCTCCAAATAAAGGGTATTTTGGAGAATGGAGGCACCATTTCTGAATCCAGGAGGTTCTTGGCTGCGAGCAGGCCCTCCTGGGTGCTCTGCTGTGTCCAGCATGTGCCAAACTGAGTCCTGAATCCCAGCCCTGCCCTGCTCTCTGGATACCCCTGACACCCCAAACAGCCCTGACACCCCCCAGACACCACCATGTACCTGTGTCTGACACTGAGATGGGAGCAGGGCTGTGGGGAGTGCAGTGCAATCCCTGGGCTCCAGAGTGTCTCAGAAATGTAGGTTTGAGGTCACATTCCCAAATCCCTGGGGACAACCCTGCAGCCCCAGCCTTCTGCATAGAGCAAGGATCTCTCCAGCCTGGTGCATCCCAAGGTGCTGGTGCAGGTGTCACCCTGCTCCTGCCCCATCCTTCCACCAGCCATGGAGGGGCCACAGCAGCACTGGCACCCCACAGCAGCCCTGCAGCACCGTAAACCCAGCTCCAACCCTGGAACTGGGAAGTCTGTCTCGAAACCAGTCCGACTAGAATAACTGGGAAGGCAACTGTGGTTTCTTTTCAGGAAAAAAGAGATCTCAAAAAAGAACTGAAACTGTTTTCATTTGGACAAAAATATTCCTAGACATTTTTCCACGTTTTGCCAGCAAGAAAGAGCATTTGCTTTTCATTTTTCAATGGAAACCCAGAGAAATGTAATTGAAAATGACGTTTTCCCTGAGAAAGAAGAAAAAGGCAATTACTGTTAAAAATCCATTTTGGTGAAAACAAAGCAACTTGGTGAAAGAAAGCCCTCCCCAAACCAGGCCTGGCCTGTGCTGACACAGTTCCCCCTGAGCTCTCATCCTGCTGGGTGCCGCACGCCGACGGCCGCTGGTCATTCTGACTCCCCCGTGTTGGGAATGGCCGGGAGCTGGGAATGGCCGGGAGCTGGGACCAGCCTGACAGCGGGAGTGGGACACAGCAGGACACCCTCACCACGTCCCACCACGTCCCCGCAGCCCGTCTGCATTTTGGAGCGGGGTGTGAAGCAAACATGAGACGACCTCAAACACTCAGTCCCATGGTGCTTTTTGGAATAGTGATAATTAAATTCAGACTTTTTTCCTTTCAAAATGCCCTGGAAAAATCCAATCACTTTGCAAATCAAAATAAGCATTTCCAATTAATCCTCTAACTTGAACCACATGGCTTTTAGGGAACGCGGTTGCACTCTGCTGAGACGCTATTTTTAAACCGGTGACGACTCCAGCGATGTTCCGAGCGTGCTGCAGACAGGCACGGCACGGCCCAGGCCGCCGGGGCTGCCCGAGGGAGCTCGGGGGCACTTTGTTCCCCTCCCTGTCCCCCAGGTGCAAGGGCAGGTGACAACTCTCACTGAGCACTCGGTGGCTGCAGGACACAGCTTGAGGCTTCCTGAGTTCAGCTTTCCTCCTCTGACAGTGGTGGCCACTGCTGCAGAGGAGACACAGCCACAACCTCCTGCTCCCTCCAGCCAAGGGGTCCCAGCAGCAGCACTCCCAAATTCCTCCCCTGGGGCTGAGGCTGCACAAACTCATCACAGGCTGACTGGGCACCGGGGCTGTGCCAGGGACGAGGGTGGTTGGGTGGTGTGAGGACAGTACCCATGGCACAGATGGAGCATGAGGACATTAAAGTGTCCCCCCAAACTCTCTCCTGGATTACTGCAGAGACTGCCAGCAGGGAAAAGTCCCGCTTGCAAGGCCACCATGCCTGGCACCCCTCCCAGTTGTGCCAGTGGGAGGAACTGGTGGCATACTGGATCACCCCTCTGACACCTCTTTTGTCCCTGGGGACAGGAGCCCTGAGCCCATGGTGGGCAAAGGCACGCAGGTGAGGGATGGGGCCAGCTCCTGCCTCCCAGTCCCTGTCCCTGCCCCACTCCAGTGCCATTTCTAGGGTCCCTCCATGGCGGTGCCAAGGTAGTGCTGAGCAGTGCCAGCTGCCACCCTCCAGGCCTAGGGGGTTATTTTTAGCCCTGGCTGGGGATTTGGGTGCTAAGCAGCCGGCACCTCACAAGCTGATTTGAGCACTAAGCTGAAAAGCTGGGGACGTGGCCAAGGCAGGCACGGATCCGGCCCTGGCCCCCACCTGCCCCCGGTGCTGGGCAAGGGAACGGAGCCCTCTGGGCAGGGGGTGATGGGCGAGCCTGGGGTGCTGTGGGCTGGTACCCCCATCCTGCTGCCTCTGCTGTCACCCTCCGGATGCCCAGGGGTGCCAGGGCAGTAACATGGGGGAAATGGGGCTAAATGGGGCTGTTGGATCCCCTCCAGGCCACGGGGACTGGCGCTGGGAAACGCCGCCGTGGGCTGGGCGAGGTGGGAGCAGGCCCCAGCCAAAGTCAACTCAGCCACCGACATTCCCAGGCTCCATGTGCTGACGGACGCCCCAGTGCCTGGGGCCCGGGCAAACGGGCTGCTATCCACCCCCCCAGATCCTCCTCTTCCTCACACGTGTGCTCCTGCACGTGTTTTTCCTCTGGGACTGTTTTGGGAGCAGCCAAGAACCTGCAGCATCCCCTTTCCTCAGGGGCTGAGGCTGTGGCGGGGCCAAGGCTGGGTTTGGCACTGCTCTGGGCTCAGAGCCAGCACCTGGATCTGAGGCCATGGAGATGCTTGGGGCCCAGTTCATCCCACTGTGGGGATACTGGGAAGCATCCGTATCATTTGTGCAGGGAAAAGTTTAGGGTGCTGAGCTGCTCTGGAAGCTGTGGCAAAGGAGAGACGGCAGGGCGAGACACTAAAGTGCTGAGTGCCCTTGGTCTCAGCCCAAAACTTCTCACTTCTCCCCTAACCAGCTCCTTGTCACCTTCATCACCTGCTGCCCATTCCTTGTGCCCCACGCTGGGGTCCCCAGCAGCCAGGCTGCTGCTTGGGAAGGAGCCATTCCCTGCGGCCACCCAGCAGGGGACATGCTGGGGGTGGCCCATCACAGGGGGTGAATGGCAGAAGGATTCTCCTCGGCCCGTCCCCCTGTCGCCCCTCACCAGCTCCAGGGTGGTGCCCACTGCTCGCAGAGCCCGCAGCCTCCCCGCCGTGCCAGCTGGCTGCCAGCCCTGCCTGGCACCGGGGCCTGCCCGCTCCTGCCCGCACACGCCAGCGGCAGAGCCGGGCCCAGCCCCGGCGCTCAGCCCCGTGCCAAGGAGCGCAGCCTGACCCTGCCGACACCGAGCCTGGCCCAGGTCAGGCTCTGCTCTCGCAGCCGTGCCGGGCCCGCCGTGCCTGGGACGGGCAGCGGATCCAGCCAGCCCCGCGCCCCTCCCGGGGAGCCGCAGCATCGCCGGCTGTGCCCGCGCTGCCGAGTGCTTGGCAGACGGGCGCGGAGGCGGCTCTCGGCACTGTACCTGTGCCAAGCAGGCGGCTCCCAAATGCTGCTGGTGCCAGCGGGGCACGGCTGTACCCCAGTGCTGGCCGGGGCTCCTGGGGCAGCTGATGGGGGGTGAGAGCGGGGACCAGCCCCAGCCCTGGGGGAGCAGCCCCTTCCCTGGCTCTGCCAGGAAGGGTTAGGGCTGTTCTGCAGGAGGAAGGATGCGACTGCGCGCGGCGTCCGGCCCTGCCGTGTGGGCTTCCCAAGCTGCTCGCCGTTCATTTCAGAGCTTATTAAGAGCTGGGCTTTGTCAATAAGGCACCATATAAAGCACATTGTTGTCTCTTAGCAACCTTAACTAGTTTAAGAAGAATTTCGTTTAGTTGTTTTTTTGGTTTTTTTTTTTTTTTTTTTTTTGGAATATAGAAGAAATGCACCAGGAAACGGCTGCGCCAGCCGGGTTCATCCGGGAGCACCCGCTCTTCCCGCTCGAGTCAGCGGCACAGCACAATGGCTTGGCCCCAGCTCCAGCTCCAGTCCCAGCTCCCGGCGAGCAGGGCCTGCTCCCAGTTACAAAATGGGAGTGCAGGGAGCACTGGGAGGCTGCTGGGGGAAGGACACAGATCCGGGGATGGCGAGGTTGGTGATGGGGACATCACCAGGCTCTGCCAGACCCCATCTGGGCAGCCTGCAGAGCGACCCTGTAGCCGGTGTGAGGACAGGAGGCAGCCTTGGCCATGCCCCATTATTCCCCGTGCCCCCAGCCCCGGCCCTGCACAGGAGCTGGTGGGGTGCCATGGCCAAGGACACCAGGCAAGTGGTGGCAGAACCACAGGTCCTCCACTCCTGCCCGAGTGGGACCAGAATGGAGACAGGGCTCTCACCACATCCCTGCCTGGCTTAGACTGGGATAACTGGGCCCCAGCCTCTCACTCTGCATGGTGCTGGAGCTGGTTAATGGCAAACGGCGCCTGGGAGCATTAACCCAAGCGGGGGGGCGGGAAGGGGGGGTACAACAGGCACTGAGGGTGAATCTGCAACCGCAGGAAGTCAGTTATTAATTCGAGGGAGACGTTTTGCCCCTTGATTTACTGTCATCGTGCCTTTATGTAACGGCAGGGCAAGGGTGGGTGATGCTGTGGGGAGCGGAGGGGGGGGTGGGGTGCAGTGCAGCATCCCCCCAGTGCTCCCTTCTGCTGCTTCCTGAGCTCCCCCATGTGAAAGGAGAAGGGGATCAGGGTGGGAGCCCACTGGCTCAGTGTGCCACCGGGTGCCAGGGGAACATGGGGGACCCCGAGAGAATCCCGTGCCTTCCCCATGGAACTTCCTCCTCCCCGCCCCCCCGGTTCTCAGCCTGGGCCCCGGCAGCCTGTTGACATGGCTGGGGCCTCGTGTCCTCACGTCACCTCCTGGGTCGGGGGACAGGAGCTGGCAGAGCAGCTGCCGCCTGCACGGTGCTGGTGTGCAAACATGGGGGTGTTTGTGCACAGATGCGCTCGCACATGTGGCTGGAGGTGCACGTGCGACCACGTGGGCACGTGCACATGCCTGTGCGTGTGCAGGTGTGTGTGCACACCTAGCTGTGCTGGCACGCCTGCTTAGGTACGTGTGCACACGTGTGCATCGCTGTCCTCTCAGCACACAGCACGGGCACCACCAAACACCGAGGAACACCATGCACATATGGCAGGGACGGGACACGGGGGCTGTGGGACCCACAGCAGCCGTGTGGCAACACTGAGAGCCAGGGGACACGGCAATCCTGTGGCAGAGGACAGGCGGCGTGTCAGAACCCCGCGGCAGCTCCGTGCTGGGGGGACACGTGGGGTTCCAGGGGACACAGCAGCCCTCGGTGCCGGCTGGCGGGTGGCCCGGGCGGGAGAGGGCTGGGGGATGCAACACTCCCCTGCCTTCAATTGGCTGAGCGATAAATAAATAAAAGGGAATTAAATAAATAGAGGCGAGTCGGTTTATATAATCGCTGGTACAGTTTGTCCTGAACCTCTGCACGGATTAGAGAGCTGGCACCAGCCGTGGGTCATTAGCAGCTGGGCTGAGCCCCCCCAGCACGACTGCCCTGGCCCCAGCCCCTGCCAGCGGCCCCCAGCCTTGCCCCCTATTTACCTACCCGGGTACTTTTTAACGAGAAACCTTGGGAAGGGCTGTGCATGTGTGTGCATGGGTGTGTGAGCGCTTGCAGGGATGTGTGTGCATGTATGAGCTCTGCAAACGTGCACAGGAGGGCACACGGCTGTGTGCAGGCACCTACCTGTGCCCAGGTGTGCCAGAGCAGGTTGGTGTGGGTGTAAGGAGCTGTGTGTGTTTTTGTGCATGTGTGTGTGTGTGTGTGTGTGTGTGTGTGTATGCCTGTGTTCATTGTGTGTGCTTGTGTGTGCATGTACATGTATTTTCATGTTTGTGTGCATGGGGGCCAGCACATGGTGTGCACGTGAAATGTTGTGTGGGCACCTCACACCTCTGTGTACAAGCACCTGTGGTTTTTTCCCCCCTCTGTTTAGGAAAACCTTTCTCCCACAGCTCCAGTTTCTTCCTGGGTGCTGGGGTGTTCCTGCAAAACCATTTGGTTTCCTCCCTGCCTTTTGGAGCAGCACCTGGAGGTGCGTTTTTTGGGGTGTGTAGAGAGCCCCCTCAAAAAGTGTGGCACCCCGGGCAGGAGGCGTCAGTGTGTCACTGACACACTGGGTGCCAGCTGGCCAGGGTACCCATGTCCCCTCGCCCCTCCCCAGACACCCCCGCAGCTCCCCTGCCCCGGGCCCACCATCACCTGCAAACCTCGGCTCCTCTCCTCAACTGTCCCAAATTGCTCCGGCTGGGCTACGGCAGAGCGTCCCACGCGGGGGATGGCCAGCGGGACCCCCGATGTCTCCGAGCTCGTCCCCGACTATCGCCGCAGTGCCCCATTGCCGTGCCGGTGCCGCTGCCCGTTCCCGTGCCCTTCCCGTGCTCGTGTCGGTGCCGGTGCCCGTTCCCCTCCCTGCTTGTTCCTGTGCCGGTGCCGGCGCCGGCGCCGGTGCCCAGGCCCGTTCCCGTTCCCGTTCCCATTCCCGTGCTAGTGCCGGTGCCCAGGCCCGTTCCCGTTCCCGTTCCCATGCCCGTTCCCGTGCCGGTGCCCATCTCGTTCCCGTTCCCGTGCCGGTGCCCGTTGCAGTGCGCGCTCTTCTGCTGCCATCTAGTGCCCGGGAACGGGCGAGTCCCCGCAGTGCGCCCATCGCCCCTGGCCTTCCCTGCCCAGCAGTGCCTCGGCTCGGTCTGCCCCGGAGAAGCCACCGGGGGACACCTTGGTGCTCTTAAGGGGGTGCCGGTGGGCTGGGCCCCCATGGCTTTAGACCTTGAGGTGGTGGTGGGCCCTTGGCTCTGGGGGCATGGGGAGCAGCATTTCCCCAGGAAATTGGGAGAAACCCAACAGATCCATGGTGCCCAGGAAGAGGTTGGTGGCATGGGTTGCTGCGATGGCACTTAGATGTCCCACCACACCCTTCCCCGCAGCCACCCCCATCTCACCGGGCACAGGCTGCGGTGGAGGGGTGCAGGATGCTGGTTTTACCCACCAGAGACTATCCTGGTGCTCTTTTTCCCTGGAAGGGACAGTGCCATGGAGGGGCCATGGGTGGCACCAAGCCCAGGCAGCACCAGCCACCTCTCTGCCACAGCCTTGAACGCCCGACCGTGAACCCCGGCGGAGCCGTTCTCTGCAGGATGCTGGGAGCAGCTTTCCTGCCTCTGTCCCGAGCTCCCTGAGATGGATGGACAGCCTCACCCTGCGCTCGATACCTGCTGACTCAGGGACTCCTGCGCCAGCACTGACGGATCAACCTCTGCATCGCTGCCGAGGCTCAGCAGTAAATCGGCGGTGCCGGAGCCAAGCGAGCCCACGGAACAGTCGTGTGCGGATGCTGGCCCTGCCCAGCGAGGAGGGGGTGATCGATGGGGTGTCAGCAGAGATTCAGGCTCCTTGGGGCTTTGCTCAGGGACATCTCGGCTGGAGATGCTGCAGAGATATTTTTAGCCATGTAATTCATAGCTACCTCAACCTGATTAATTTTTTTCTCCCTTGGCCAATCCATCACACATTCTTCCCCAGTGGATGGATGTGTGCTGGGAGCTGGGCGTGCTGGGAGGGGCTGAGGCAAAACGTGGACACTGAGTCCATTTCAGAAAGCTTCATTTGATTGTGTTTTCTATGGAGTAAAACAAAACACCTGTATGAGGGACCCCAAGTGCTGAGAAAACCCCTGTCTCAGGTGCCCCCCCAGCAGCCAGGGTGAATGCAGCAGTGAGCACCTGAGAGGCAAAATTGGTTCTGGGATTGTGTGCTGACCTGTACCGGCACTCCTGGACCAGCTGAGCCTTTCCCAGCCATAGATGCCAAAATGGGAGCCAGGGAGAGGCTGCAGCATCCCACATCTGTTGTCTCTGGTGAAAGCACTCATGCCTGATTCAGCAAAACAGTGTTTTCCCAATTGCTGCTGCACCCAGGATGAGGACACACAGTCCTGCAGGCTGCTGGCATCTCCCAGGGGTGCGGGCACAGAAGATGGATCAGGCTTGTCCCCTGGTTGGGAAATGTGAGCTTAGGGAGCTCAAAGGACAGGTCTCATTTGGGCTTTCAGCTCCTGTTTGTACTTGCCCCCACACCCCTTCTGGACCCTCCCAGACCCTGTGAGTGCACGGCACCACTGCCCGAGTGGACGCAGTGCTGGTGGGCGCAGCGCAGGGCGAGCAGCAGCGGGGTCACCCTGGGCTCCTGCCAGCCCCTCTTCCGGCCGGCTGAGCGTCACCCGCCGCCCCCGAGCCCTGGCACGACCCAGCGTCCCCGCGCCAGCGCTGCTGCCCCGGCTGCGGGGGCTGCCTCAAAGGCCCGATTTTCCTGCGCTGAAGCCCCGGCTCTGTTCGGCACCAGGCAGGGCAGTGGGATGCCGGGGCAGCGTGGGTGCTCCCGAGGGAAGGGGCACTGCCAGTGCTCCCACCTCCCGCCCTTTGATTCTGGCCCAGCCTCTTGCCCTGGAAACTGCAGCTGCCCACGGCAGGGTCGTGCAGGGCAGGATCTGGTCTCCTCTCCCTGTGCTCTGTGCCTGAGGCACAGCAGAGCTGGCATGATGCCAGGCACCATCTCTGCATGAGGAGGGGGACACCCCAGTGTCCCCAGGGTTTGGCTCTGAGTTTTTGGGGTTCCCTTGCAAGCTTCAGTGGTAGTAGTGGCTTGTGCTTCCTAGCAGGAATCTGCTCAGCCTGCCTGCTTCCCACTTATCCTGTCCTGGGAGAGCTGGGGGGTCCCTTGCAAAGGGTGATAGGTTCTTGGTAGCTTGGTAACTTCATCCCCTGGCTCAATATTTTGCTGTGAAGCTGCAGAGAGGTTCCTCTGCTTCCCAAAAGCAGTTTGGGGTTGTGTCCAAAGCAGTCTTAAATCCAGTTTAAGGCAATTCACAGCCCCTGCCTTGGGCCAGCACAGGTGCTGAGGGATGGACAAACAAATATCCAAGCCCCTTTGCTGGTGCTATCTCAGGGTCAGGAGCTGAAGGGATTGGATGGGGCTGGCAGTGGTGTGGGGCTCACACCAGCAGAGACCTTCACTGCCAAGCAGGGAGATGCTGTTTCTTGCCAACAGCAAAGATTTCTCCAAAAACATGTGACTAAAGCACCTGGAGTGAGCTGGGGCAAGGACAGTCAGGTTGGGACCCAGGGCAAGGCTGGGATCAGTGGGAAACAACAGAAATCCAAACCCCTGAAACAGCAGCATAACCACAGAGTGGGTTCCACCCTGACCCTCCCTCTCTGCCTTGGTCCCAGCCAGGGCCACGGCACAAGCTTCCTGTCCTTGGCCCCAAGTCCCTCTTTTGTCCACGATCAGCTTCCCCCCTCCAAAATCAAACAGCCAAGAGCTGCCCCTGCACCCTGGCCCGGCCGCCCTCACTCACCATCCACCAGGTCTTGGCCCTCACGTCGTAGCAGAGCTGCCACCTCACTGAGCCCCCGGCTGCCATCCCTGCCCCTCCGTCCCACCGGCTACTCCGGGAGGGGGCTGGCACCATGCCCTGCTCCCGGGGCCATCACCGAGACTTTCTGCCCTCAAAAAGCAGCCAGGGCAGCTCCCAGCCCTGGGGAAAAGCAGCTGGACGGAGGCAAGGAGCAGTCCCGGCGCGGAGTCGCTGGGCTGTCCCCGGGGAGGCGGGTCGGCTGCTCTGGGTGGGCTGGTGGGTGGTCACTGCCGGCAGAGGCTGTGCCAGCGCTGGACGGCACCCACGGCAGCGGGACAGACGGACTCTGCTGGGTGGGACAGCAAGGGGATGTGCTGGGTCTCGGAGGGTTTGGGAGTTGCTTTGGCTTTGTCTGCCCGGGGAAGGGGCTGCTGCAGGAACCGCCTACATCCCGCCAGCCTCTGCTCCAGGGACCCCGAAATGTGCCGGTCTGGGTGATGGGCTCCAGTGTCACCTGTTCCAGAGCTGTCCTGTGTGCTATAAATGCGTGACATGTTGTTGGCTCTTCGCAAGAATTGGGATAAACGCTATATGTATAATGTTAAAATGGCATTTCTATCTGGATAGAGTCTTTGTTAATAATAAAAGTTAGACATTAGTTTATTTTAGAGATAGTATACTTAAACCACCTGTTTAGATAACAGCCCGTGAACATGTGATGAGGACCCCGCAGCTGACACAACAATTATCAACACTCAACCGCCTGCAAAAGGCCTGGACCACCACCCAGATTAAAAAGGATAAGAAGAGGAATAAAACCACAAGCCAAGAAACACGCACGCTCTAAAAAGGCAGACCCAAGGAGTGGCCGTGCTAAACAGTTCCCAGAAACAGTTGACTATGCATGAAGGTCTATGAATATGTAATGTACAATCCAAATGGATGGATTGTAAAACGTATTTAAAGGGGTGTTCCCGAAGCAGCGGTGTGCTCTCGGCAGCATGCCAAGCACCCGGCCGTTTTAACCCTTTGCTTTATGTATGTCTCCTATTGTCTTTTTTTATTTAACCTTTTAATTCTCCAAAACAGTGAACCGTGTTTTTCACACTGTGTTTCCCAGCACACATGTGCTCAGATTGGGGGATCCTCCTTCTCCTTTACCTTCCCTTTTTCTCCCCTCCAGCACTGTGGAAACTCAGGGATAAAAACGGGGTGTGTGGGAGTCTCACGTGAGGATCTGGGGGAGCTGGACACCAGCAGGGCAGTGGGGGCTGGTCTCTGCTCCCAGTATAAGGGCAGGATCTGGTCACTGGGGGTTCCTGGCTCTGTCACCCTGGTCCCAGTGTGACCTGGCCCAAGGAGGTCAGAGGTGCCTTAGGGGTGACATCTGTCTGGCCCCACTGTTTCCACGTGTGTGTGGGGTTCCCCAAAGGATTCCAGTGAGCTCACATCTGTCCCCTTCCCTCTGAGACTGCTCCCTGCTCCCCACACAGGGATGAGCCATCCTGGATTTCGGGTTTTGCCGCAGGGAATTCTGACCCCAGTGAGTGCTCAGTGCTCTCAGTTGTCCATGTCACCGTATCCATTTATCATGTTCTCCTGGGAACTGTGATTTGATTTGGAGTTTGGGAGTTGTGGGCTGACCACCCCCTTTTGTGGGAACTGCTGCCTCTGGCTTTGTTATTCTCAGGGACAATCAGATCCTTCCCAGTGCTGCCTACTGGGATAGACTGGTTGCTGCTGGGTGCCCTGCCTTCCCTCTATGCCCCCTGTTCCCCCTCTGCCCCCTGCTCTCCTTCCTGCTGCTTGCAGACTTTCCAGCCCCAGGGTGTTGCTGCAGGCATTTGAGAAGGTTTTTGAGGAGGTTTGAGGTTGGTTTTTTTTTTTGCTTTTAAGGCCCAGGAGTCATGGGAGAAACTGAGTTTATGCTGAGCTGGAGATGTGATGACATTTGGGGATATTCAGACAAGATTCTGGGGATGGAGCCATCCTGCTGCCTGGGGCCCATGGGGCTTGGGCAACACCACAGAGACGGTGCCAAAGGATTTTGTGAGGGTGAGATGGCTACATGGGAAGGGAAGCAGCATGAGGGGCAGGTTGCAGGAATTCAAGCTCCTGGAAATAATTTATTTCAAGGCATGGAGATTACTGCCTGATTTACTTTTTTTTTTTCCTAAATACCATTTTTTTAATTCTTATTTTTGATCAAAAGCCAGGCCTTTTCTTGGGAAAAGAATTCTGGAGCTTCTCATATACACTTTCCTTCCCAATGACACTTTTTTCATCCAAACAAGGGTTTGGGATGGAAAATAAACCCAAAGTTGAGCCACACTTGCAGCTCAAAGCTGACTGGCAAGGCAGGAGGATGGCATTGGGACACAGTGAGTGCTGGGGATGGGGGTGTCAGACTGATTGAGCTCAATGAGGAAAGTATTCCTGTTCACAATTTTCCAGAATTGCTGTTTGGCTTGGAAAAAGTGGCTTTAAAGAGGTGCATGATAATGTGAGTGTGCATGCATGCACTGGTGTGTGTGCACAAGCAGGCAAGAGTGTGTGTGACATGAGTGTGTGTGTGACATGAGTGTGTGTGTGACATGGGTGTGTGTGTGACATGCGGGTGTGTGTGTGACAGGAGTGTGTGTGTGACATGAGTGTGTATGTGTGACAGGAGTGTGTGTGTGTGACAGGAGTGTGTGTGTGACAGGAGTGTGTGTGTGTGACACGTGGGTGTGTGTGTGACATGGGTGTGTGTGTGACATGAGTGTGTGTGTGACATGAGTGTGTGTGTGTGACATGAGTGTGTGTGTGACACGGGTGTGTGTGTGACACGAGTGTGTGTGTGACACTAGGGTGTGTGTGTGACAGGAGTGTGTGTGTGTGACAGGAGTGTGTTTGTGACAGGAGTGTGTGTGTGACACGGGTGTGTGTGTGTGACAGGAGTGTGTGTGTGACATGAGTGTGTGTGTGACACGGGTGTGTGCGTGACAGGAGTGTGTGTGTGACATTGGTGTGTGTGTGACATGAGTGTGTGTGTGTGATGGGTGTGTGTGACATGAGTGTATGTGTGTGACATGAGTGTGTGTGTGTAACGAGTGTGTTTGTGACACGGGTGTGTGTGTGACAGGAGTGTGTGTGTGACACGGGTGTGTGTGTGACAAGTGTGTGTGTGTGACAGGAGTGTGTGTGTGACATGGGTGTGTGTGTGACAGGGGTGTGTGTGTGACAGGAGTGTGTGTGTGACAGGAGTGTGTGTGTGTGACATGTGTGTGTGTGACGAGTGTGTGTGTGACATTGGTGTGTGTGTGACAGGAGTGTGTGTGTGTGACGAGTGTGTGTGTGTGTGACATGTGTGTGTGTGACGAGTGTGTGTGTGACATGAGTGTGTGTGTGACATGAGTGTGTGTGTGTGACACGAATGTGTGTGTGTCACAGGTGTGTGTGTGTGACAGGTGTGTGTGTGTGACATGTGTGTGTGTGACATGAGTGTGTGTGTGACACGAGTGTGTGTGTGACACGTGAGTGTGTGTGTGACATTGGTGTGTGTGTGACAGGAGTGTGTGTGTGTGACATTGATGTGTGTGTGACATGAGTGTGTGTGTGACATGGGTGTGTGTGTGTGACAGGAGTGTGTGTGTGACATGTGTGTGTGTGTGACATTGGTGTGTGTGTGACATGAGTGTGTGTGTGACACGGGTGTGTGTGTGTGACAGGAGTGTGTGTGTGTGACATGAGTGTGTGTGTGACACAGGAGTGTGTGTGTGACACGGGTGTGTGTGTGACACGAGTGTGTGTGACGAGTTGGTGTGTGTGACACATGAGTGTGTGTGTGTGACAGGAGTGTGTGTGTGACACGGGTGTGTGTGTGTGACAGGAGTGTGTGTGTGACATGAGTGTGTGTGTGTGACACGGGTGTGTGTGTGTGACATGAGTTTGTGACAGGAGTGTGTGTGACATGAGTGTGTGTGTGTGACACGGGTGTGTGTGTGTGACAGGAGTGTGTGTGTGTGTGACACAGGTGTGTGCGTGACATGAGTGTGTGTGTGTGACATGGATGTGTGTGTGACATGAGTGTGTGTGTGACAGGAGTGTGTGTGTGACACAGGTGTGTGCGTGACATGAGTGTGTGTGTGTGACATGGATGTGTGTGTGACTGTGTGTGTGTGTGACATTGGTGTGTGTGTGACATGAGTGTGTGTGTGTGACATGAGTGTGTGTGTGACATGAGTGTGTGTGTGACATGAGTGTGTGTGTGACATTGGTGTGTGTGTGACATGAGTGTGTGTGTGTGACACGGGTGTGTGTGTGTGACAGGAGTGTGTGTGTGACACAGGTGTGTGCGTGACATGAGTGTGTGTGTGTGACATGGATGTGTGTGTGACACGGGTGTGTGTGTGACACGGGTGTGTGTGTGACACGGGTGTGTGTGTGTGACATGAGTGTGTGTGTGTGACACGGGTGTGTGTGTGTGACATGTGTGTGTGTGTGACACGGGTGTGTGTGTGTGACATGAATGCGTGTGTGACATGGGTGTGTGTGTGACAGGAGTGTGTGTGTGTGACACGGGTGTGTGTGTGTGACATGAGTGTGTGTGTGACAGGAGTGTGTGTGTGTGACATGACTGTGTGTGACATGACTGTGTGTGTGTGACACGAGTGTGTGTGACGAGTGTGTGTGACACGAGTGTGTGTGTGACATGAGTGTGTGTGTGACACGAGTGTGTGTGTGTCATGAGTGTATGTGTGACATGAGTGTGTGTGTGTGACATCAGCGTGTGTGTGTCACTCGTGTGCCTGCACACACGGGTGATGTGCTGATGATGAGTGGAGCAGACAAATCCTGCTCGAGCCAGCTCTGCTGCCCCAGGGCTGTGGCGCTGGCAGAGGCAGGGAGGAGATGCCATGAGACAGCGCCCAAAAATACATTGAGAGACCTTAGTGGGGCTGGGAAGAGCCTGTTGCACATCCCTGGCTGTGGGGAAAGGCTCTGGGGGTATCTGGGGACCCCAAACCTCCTGCCAGGATGGTGGTTGTGAGGGTGGGGGCTGTGGAAATGGCGTGTGCCTGATCTGGGAGTGCCACACAGTCCTGGTGCATCACCAGGGGATCACTCTGGGAGTCAGGAGTGCTTTGACAGGCAATGAGGGGCAGAAGGGGGTGAGAGCCCCCCAGAGGGAGGGGTGGGAGGGAGGTAACCTCAGTGCTGACACCCACCCTGGCATGTGTCCACTCTGCCATTCCTGGGGCTGTTGGGAAGCAGAGAGCCAGCAGAATGGATGTGGTGGGGAAGGGGCTGGGGCTGAGTCAGCTGCTGCAGCCTGAGGACCTGGGGGCCCTGCCTTGGCATCTCAGCACTGCCCAGGGTGATCCTGCCTCCTCTGGCTTGTCACTGGTGCAAAGCTCAGCTCTCTGTGCCTCAGTTTCCCTGGCAGGAAGGGCTCTGCCCATTGCTGCCCACCATACCTGTACCTGGGGCATCCCTGCACCCAGCAGAATCCCCCGGGGCCCTATCCCTGGAGAAGGGAGGGGGATGGCGTGGGGCTGTCCCCACAGAAGGGAGGGAGATGGCAGTGGGGCTGTCCCTGGAGAAGGGAGGGGGATGGCAGTGGGGCTGTCCCCACAGAAGGGAGGGAGATGGCAGTGGGGCTGTCCCTGGAGAAGGGAGGGGGATGGCAGTGGGGCTGTCCCTGGAGAAGGGAGGGAGATGGCAGTGGGGCTGTCCCCACAGAAGGGAGGGACATGGCAGTGGGGCTGTCCCTGGAGAAGGGAGGGACATGGCAGTGGGGTTATCCCTGGAGAAAGGAGAGAGATGGCAGTGGGGCTGTCCCCACAGAAAGGAGGGAGATGGCAGTGGGGCTGTCCCCACAGAAGGGAGGGACATGGCAGTGGGGCTGTCCCTGGAGAAGGGAGGGACATGGCAGTGGGGCTGTCCCTGGAGAAGGGAGGGACATGGCAGTGGGGCTGTTCACAGCCTGGCTCCATGGGCTGCTGTGCGAACTGGGTCACCCTGGCTGGGCTGTCACCTCACAGGGCTCTGTGGGCACGTGTGTGGGGACAGGGGGTGTGCAGGTGTGTGAGGCCACACACGGATGTCCAGACTGCCACCAGTGGTTCCAGCACTGCACTGTCAAGGGTCTGACACACCCCAGGCCTGGGACTCCTTGGGAGGGTCAGGCCCTGCTGCTCTTTTGGGACCACTCATTAGTGATGAGGGACCAGTGTGCAGGGTCAGGCCAGGGCACTCACTCCCACAGGCACCCTTGTGTGCACATCTCCCCTTGCTGTTCCGTGCCTCAGTTTCCCTTGGCATCTTTTCTCCCCCCAGTGTTCCTGATGCCACTTTCTGCGGGTCCCTGTAAGATGCAGTGATCCCATGGGACTAACATGGTGACACCTTTGCTTGTGCCACAGAGCCACCAGGCTCAGCAGGATGGGAGCATGTGCCCATCCCTGGCTCCACGGCAAGAGGAGGCAGGTGGGGACAGGACGAAACCCTGTCTGAGCTCGTGTCCCCAGTGATGGAGGTCTCTGCTTTGCTCTCGTGTGGGACCCCTTCCACGAGGGTCAGTGTCTGCAGCTGGGTGCTGGGACCATGGCAGTTTCTGCTGCCCCTGAGCTGGGATCACTGCCCAGATCTGAGCATTTTTTTGGGATGTCAAGTTTGGTGGCTGAGAGGAGAAAGCAATGGGGGTGACAAGGACGGTGTGACAAGGACCTGCTCAGACCCATCTCCGAACATGCACAGGGCAGCCCGGGGGGGGCCATGCCGGGGGACGGGGTGAGGCAAATTCTGCACCCCAAAACCACCCCCCGTTTAAGGCTGTGCAGGCAGGACACAGCTCCCCCACCCCAGCTGCACGACCCCACCCTCCAGGGGAAAGGAGGGCACAGAGCCCCCCAAGGCTGCAGGAGCCAGACAGACACCGCCCCCCGTTCGGGCAGGGCCCTGCGCCCCTTCCGCCGGGCGGTGCGGGTGTGCCGGACCCCCTCATCCCCCGCAGCCCCGCGGGACCCGGCCCGCCTGCCCCGGCACCGGCACAGCACCGGCATAGCACCAGCAACCAGCACCGGCACCGGCACAGCACCGGAACAGCACCGGCATAGCACCAGCACCGTCACGGCACCGGCACGGCACCGGCACGGCCCCGGCACAGCACCGGCATAGCACCGGCACAGCACCGGCACAGGAACAGCACCGGCACCGGCACGGCCCCGGCACCGGCACCAGCATAGCACCGGCACCGGCACCGGCACAGCATCAGCAGCGGCACAGCACCGGCCCCGCCTGCCCCGGCACCGGGACAGCACCGGCACCGGCACCGGCACCGGGGGGCTCGGGGGGGCTCGGGGGGCGGCGCCCGCGGGCGGGGGCGGCGGTGACGTCAGGCGCTGTCCGCGGTGCTGAGGGAAGATGGCGGCGCGCTAGAGCCGGGCGGCGGCCAGGGCCCCCCGCGCCCCCCGGCACCCCGGCAGCCGCACCGCCGCCATGTCGCTGCTCTGCGTCGGAGGTAGCGGGGCGCAGGGCGCGGGCCGGGCGGGGGGCGCGTCCCGCGGCCGTCGTGCTCGGGGCGGGGAGCGGGGGGCGCGGGGCCGAGGGGCTGAGCGGGGTGCGGGCAGCGGGGAGGCGGAGGGGGGGGGGGTCGTGGGAACGGCTCCATTCACAAGCGCCCGGCGCGTGGATTTATGAATGAACCGGCGGGGGCGCGCGCGCGGCGCGGGAGCCGCGGGTGGGGGTGGGGCAGGGCCGGGGGTGTGGGCGCGCCCTGCCCGCGCAGGGATCCCCCCGAACCCCCCGGGAACCCCCCAACCCCGACCCTGACCCCAAACCCCCGCCAGGAGGGACGGCAGAGGAGAGGGGGGCTCCCCCCGTAACCCTCCCTGGCTCTCCCCCGCCGTGGGGAGGGGGCTCCCCCCGTAACAACCCCCGGGTTTCCTTCTCAACCTCCCCGCGTTGTGGGGAGTGAGCTGCCCCCATAACTTCCCACTGCCGAGGAGGGAGGGGGCTGCCCTATAAAGTCCCCCCGGGCTCCCTCCGTAGCCCTCCCCCCGCCGTGGGGAGGGGGCTCCCCCCTCGTTGCCCACCCCAGCCGCTCCTGTCTATCCCTCCGCCCCCTCGGACCCCCGCTCTTCCCACCCTTTCCCGTCCGCGTCTTTTCCTACACCCCCCTCAAGCGCAGACCTCACCCCCCAAACGCCCCTGCCCGTACACCCCCACCATCGCATCTCTCCCCATTTATCCCCCTCCCCAGCTCCCCAGGACCCCACCCCTCACGCCTGTCCTCAGGCACTCCTCAGGCAGACACAGCCCTCTGCATTCTCAAACGCCTCCTCATCAAAAACACCCTACATGTGCCCCCATCGCCCCACATCTATCCCAGACCCCATAATTACACCCTCAAGCACCCCCGACCTCTAAAATTCCTCCACTCCCAAACATCATCCCTCCCCATCTATGTAACTCTACATTCTCACTCCCCCAGATAGACCCCATGCACCCCAAATCCCACACTGTCCCCCCTTCCCTCTGTGAACCCCTAAATACCCCCCTCAAATGACAGCCCCAGCCCCACCTCCTGCAGCCCCCTGTGCTCCTGCAGGTGTTGCCCCAGCTGGGCACGGTGGTGCTGTTGGGAGTCAGGGAAGCTGGGGAGGGGGTCAGGATGGGAACCTGGGGGTTTGATGCTAGGTGTGTGCCCAGTTAGGGGACCTGAGGCTGGTCACCCCATTCTGGGATGAACTGGGAGGAGTGCACAGGTGCCTGCACCCAGCACACTGAGCCCTGCCCAGCCCGGTGCACAGATTAATCCTGCAGGCTTGGCTTCAGCCTCGCTGCTCAGTCTGGATGAATGCTCAGTAAGGGGGAACAGAAGTCAGGAGAGGGTCACTTTACTCCCTTCTCAAGGTCCTATGACATCCTGATGGGAACAGGATAGCACTCGTGTGTCTTGGGGTCATAGGGTGGAGGAGGCAGAGTGACAGCTGGGACAGGGTGTGTCTGGGATTCCCCCACCCCAGGCAAAATCTGGAGGAAAATGGGGACTCTCCCAGTGCTGCCTGAGTTCATCAGGATGGGGGCTGTGCCCCCTTCCACCCCCTGAAATGTTCTTGTCCTTTAGGTGCTGTCACCCCCTCTCTCGTGGCAGTGCCACAGCTGGCGTGCCCCTGTGTGCCCCCAGCCAGTCCCAGATTTCGGGTACTCTCCTCTGGCAGGGGAGGCACCTCTTTGCTCCCACGTAAAGGGCTGTCACATGTGGTGACACCCTCGGGGGTGGCTGCCTAGGAACAGCTCTGAGTGGGTTCGGGCTTCCCCCAGTGCTCCGTCACCACTCGCTGGTCACGCTTCTCGTGCTATTTTTGGGGGTCTCGGGGACAGGGGTGCCACCCCAGAGCCTCCCCCAGGTTTTCCCTGCCCCTCCCGGGGCTTTGTGCCAGGGAGTGTCCCTGTATGACAGGCACTGGAGTGACCTGGGAGTGTGGGGTGAGCGGGGACAGGAGGGGGTGTCTGGAGTGGCAGGAGGCAGATGGACAGATGGACAGGCGGGCGGACGGGCATCCGGAGAGACAGATGGAGAGACGGAGGGACAGATGGGTGAAGGGGATGGGAGACGTGATCACGGAGCTGAGGGGTGGGTGGATGGACTGACAGAGGGGTGGAGGGACAGAGGGAGAGGAAGGACAGAGGGGTGGATAGAAGGACAGACAGAGGTGGGTGGATGGATGAAGGGACAGATGGAAGAACAGAACAGTGGATGAAGGACAGACAGGGATGGATGGATGGATGGATGGATGGATGGATGGATGGATGGATGGATGGATGAGGGGTGCATGGAGGATTGGACAGAGGGTTGGATGAAGGACAGAGGGATGGACAGATAGATGTATGAGGGATGGACGTAGGGATGGGTGTGTGGAAAGACCAGGAAGTGCCCCCAAGATAGTGGGGTGGACAGGCAGAGGCGTGGGTGGATGAACAGATAGGGGAGTGAATGAAGAGACAGGTAAATGGACAGACAGAGGGGTGGACACACAGGAGATGGACACATGGTGGGTGGTGGGGTATGTGGGTGGACAGAATTGATGGATAGACAGAAGGATGAATGGAGAGAGGAAAATGGACAGAGGGGTGGGTGGATGGGCAGAGGAGTGGGTGGATGGATGGACAGCAAGATGGATGACAGATGATCCAGCTGGGTGGAGAGAGGGGTAAGTGGACAGACAGCAGGATGGATGGACAGAGGGATGTATGGACAGACAGACAGGCCCGTAATGCCAGCAGCCCAGCCCCATTTTCATGCCATTCCCAGTCCAATCTCTGGCAGCTGCCTCCTGCCTCAATTTCCCCAACTAGTCAACATCCTCTGAGAGGAGCCAGATCACTCCTGGGAAGCCTGCAGTGATCAGCTTGGGAACACCCTCCCAGTGAACAGCCTGGGAAGATCCCAGCTTGTTGATGTCACACTGTCCTCAGGTCCTTGCCTGGGGCCTCAGGTTGAATTTAGCCCCAGGGTGGCACCCCAGGATTCACCACCCCTGTGCCAGCTTTGGGGACCCTTGTATGGGTGGGAAGGCAGCACATCCCGCAGATGGTGACAGCAGGATTTCTCCCTGGCAGGAGATGACAGCCAGGAAAGCCACGTGTTCCCTGGGTAATTGTTTGTTCCTGTCAGCTCGGGTATTTTTGGAGCTTTTCCTTCCTCTGCTCTCCCGTTCCTTTTTGGAAGCAGCAGCTGGTGAAGAGTAGTGGGTGCCCCTGGGCCCGGGGGAAGGGGGATCCCTGTCAGCCACAGGCAGGTTCTGCCTCCAAATGCTCTATTAGAATAGACTAATCAATTTATAATATGTATAAATACATTACATTTGATTTACATAATTATTACACACAGTGGTGCCAGCCATCCCCAGATAGCCCGGGGGCTCCCACCCGGCGTCACTCAAGGATCTTTGGGATCCCGGAGCCTTGTGCCAACCCTCCATTGAGAATTCCCCATCCCTGAGTGAAGCTGCAGCCCCTGGAGCTTCCTGTGATTCCCTGGGAACTTGGCTGCCAGGGACGTAACCGGTGACCTTCCTTCGGGCACAAAGCCACCCGAGTGTCACCCTTTGGGTGGCACAGGGCAGGCAGCCGAGTCAGGGGGTCCCAGTTGTTTTCCGAGGGGATGCTTTCCCCTGCCTCAGTTTCCCCGAGGCCTGTGGTGCCACGTGGGCTGCGGCCAGCCCAGCCGGGCACGTGGCGCTGGCGGCAGCCCCGCGTCCCCTCCAGCGCTGGTGGCGGCTGATAAGCGGCTGGCGAGCGGCACGTCTCCGAAATCAAATTACCTTTGATGTCGCCAGGGCTATTTTCATCCCTGCTCGGTCACGTTGGTCTGCACCCGCTGGCACCCGCGTCATTCACCCGTTCTCCGGGTGCTGTGTCATTCCCTGCCCGCCCGGTCCCCCCGCAGCCCCGCCGCCCCCGGGCTCAGCTCCGTTTGCCCCCCCCGCAGCCAAAAGCTGGGGATGGACCCCCACCCAGCTGGGTAAAGCTGGGGGGGAGGTTTCCCATGGAGCCAGAACTGGGGGGGGTTCCCATGGAGCTGAGCAGGATCAGAGGGGCCCCTGCACCCCCCGATGGGCAGGAGGGGAACCAGCCCCACAGTGCCCCCACGGGGGACACAGGGCTGGGATGCAATGGGGATGTTTTGGGGCTGTATAGGATTTTGGGGGGCGTCTCCTCCACCCCTGGGGCTGTTTGTGGGCAGGGAGAGTTACAAGCCCCTGACCCACCAGGTTTCCTGTGGGAAATGTGGGTCAGTGGTTTGGGAGAGCCTTAACCCTGATACTGCTGAGACGGTGCCACCCAGCTGGGACTCGAGTGGAGAGCAGGGTTCCCCAGAACACAGGTTTTCCTTTGGATATGGATAATAACATCATCTGTTTCTCCAAATAAATCCCAAATCAAAAGTGTGGGGTGAGGGGGGTAACACCCCCTCAACAGAGAAAGGCTGGTCATTTGGGGTTGCAAGCTGCCCCAGAGTAGCAGAGTTTTGGGGGGAGCCTTTACTTCCCTTTGATGCCCACCTCCATCTCATATCTGATCCCTCAATCCCTCACCCTCACCTGGCATGGGGGATCCCAGGGGGAGTGTGGAGGGCAACCAGGTCTAGGTCCCTCTCACCCCCCTCACACCCTGGTGGGGATCCCCAGTCTTTCCCCAGGGTCTCACCCTGATTTTCTTCCCTCCTTTTGTCCCCACAGTTAAAAAGGCCAAGTATGATGGGCCCCAAGGTAAGTGAGATACCACCTGCCTGCCCACCTGAGGGGAGAGGCTGGGGGCCACTTGGGCTGGCTGGATGTGGCAGGGCCAGAGGAGGGGCTGGGGAAGGGGGTTGAGGGGTCCCATAGCTCTGGAGGTATCATTTGGCAAGCTGGGGACACACACACACACACACACACACACACACACACACACACACACACACAGACACACAAATGGGGGTGCCCTGGACAGAGTGGGGGCCCACATCCTACCAGCCCTGGCAGATGTAGTTTCCCTTCTGGGGTGCTGAGGGACGTGTGTGTGGGGGTGGAAGTGTTGGGGAATGGGGACACACTGAAGGTCACTTCACCCTCTGTTTGTTCCCACAGAGAAGTTTAACACATATGTGACCCTGAAGGTGCAAAATGTCAAGAGCACGACCATAGCAGTGCGGGGCAACCTGCCCTCCTGGGAACAGGACTTCATGTTGTGAGTGTCAGGGGGTCCCCTCGCCCCCTCATCCCTGCTGCTGCCCCTTGCCCCCATAAATAACATGGGGAGTCCTCCACTGCCCTGACCTCAGATCTGGGGGGCTCACCTGAGTCCTGGCTCTGAAGGGACAGGTAGAAGCTGGGGTGGTCCCAGGAGGCTGCTGAGACCTGAGGGGGTTAACTTCATAGGGAGTAACCTGATACCTTTCTATCCCCAGTGAGATCAATCGGCTGGACTTGGGGCTGACTGTGGAGGTGTGGAACAAGGGGCTCATCTGGGACACCATGGTGGGCACGGTGTGGATCCCCCTCCGGACCATCAGGCAGTCCAATGAGGTAGGGAGGCAGGCACAGGCAAATCCCTGCTGAGCCCCAAGGGACATGTGCCACCCCCAGCTGTCCTTTGGGCCAGGCAGAGCCTTCCCTGTCCTGCCTGGGGCCAAACCCTGCGTGCTGGGATTGTGGGGCCACGAAAGAGGCGTCTGGGAGCTCTCCTCACCCCATTTGTACCCACAGGAGGGCCCTGGGGAGTGGCTCACCCTCGACTCCCAGGTCATCATGACCGACAATGAGATCTCAGGCACCAAGGATCCGACTTTCCACCGCATCCTCCTGGACACGCGCTTTGAGCTGCCGCTGGGTGGGTGCCCCAGCCCTGCCCCCAGACCAGCCTGTGTGTGCCTTGCCCTCAGCCCCAGGGCTGCTCATGAGCCTTGCAGCTGGGACTGGGGGTCTGATCCTGTGGCCCCAAAAGCTTGGAGGCTGTTTTGGGGAGGTCTGGGCACCAGCTGGGGTCTTTGCCCTCACAGATATCCCTGAGGAGGAGGCCAGGTACTGGGCCAAGAAACTGGAGCAGCTCAACGCCATGCGGGACCAGGATGATGTGAGTGCAGCCAGGCCTGGGGTGAGGGGCAGGGGCAGGGCTGCCAGCAGGAGCCCTTACCAGCCCCTCTCTCCCCAGTATGCCTTCCAGGAGGAGCAGGAAAAGCCTCTGCCTGTGCATGGCTCGCAGTGCTGTAAGTGCTGCCCTGTCCCTGCCCCGCTGTGGGACCCCCACACCCTCCTTTCTCCCCACTTCCACACCGTGAAATTTTAAGGGGTGGGCTCCATATCTGCTTTGGGGCATTGGACCCCATCCCAATTGGGGCTCAACTTCCCCCCATACCCAGCCCCCATTCCCATTCCTGTTGTCCTTCCTGTGTTTGCCAGCGTTTCTCTGCTGTCTCCCAGCTCCACAGTGGGTGAGCCTTCCTGTGGGTGGAGGGGAGCAGGGCATGGCAGCAATGGGGCTGATGAGGACAGTTCCTCTGGGACAAGGGGCAGCAGGCTGGTGTGGGGGGGCTACTGGATGGGGGCCCTGCAGAGGCATTTGGAGTGGCAGCTCAGTTTATCCCAACACGTGCCTCAGTGTTCCTTCTGTAACCATCCCAGGTACATGCATCGTTCAGTGCCCCTGGGCCCAACCCCAGGCCCTGTCCCCTGTTAGTGTCACCATGCCTGGCTGTAGCATTGTCCCCAACCCGGGTCAGTGACACCATACCCACCCTAGGCACTGTCTCTAGTCCAGCTCAATGTCATCATGTTCAGGCCCAGGCAGTGTCCCAGTGCCACTGTGCCCCATCCTGTTCCCAGGGCAGTGTCCCCAATCCAGTGTGCCCCCTGGGGAGATGCTGGTTCCTCCCAATCAGCTGCCTCCATCTTTCTTGTCTCTGCCCATTTCTTTGTAGGCAACTGGAATTATTTTGGCTGGGGAGAACAGCAGAGTAAGTATCCTGCCCACTCCACTCTTCCCAGCCTGGGGGTCCCCAGCACATCCCTCTTTGCCTGGCCCAGGGCTCAGAGCACCTGGAGCTTGGGTCTAGCCTGTGGCCTTGTGCCATGACTCTGTACTGGGTGAAGACAGTGTCACCAAGTGCCCTGTCCTGGGCAGGGCTGTCCCCATGGGCTGGTGGGGACGTGGCACCATGGGGCTCTGTGCCCTTGGGGTGTCCCAGTGGCAATGAACATCTCAAGCTTTGCCTCTGTAGTGGGACATTGATGGGGCAGAGGGAGGGTCCCTGCCCCCATCCTTTTGCCCCTTCTGTATGTCCCAAATTCCCCCTCCACCTTCCCCTCATCCTCCCAAAACCCTTCCTGTGCTGATAATGTCAGCTTGCCCCTCATCCTGCCCTGGGCCCACCTCCCCAGCACGGTCCCACAGCGGTGGGGGCACTGGTGGCACTAAAGGGTCAGTGCAGGGTGGGGGCAGATTTGGACCATCCCCTGTCCCACTCATCGTGGCCCCTTGCAGACGATGACCCCGACAGTACCGTGGATGACCGGGACAGTGACTACCGCAGCGAGACCAGTAACAGCATCCCCCCACCCTACTACACCACGTCCCAGCCCAACGCCTCCGTGCACCAGTACCCCATGAGGCACCAGCAGCAGAGCTCCCGTGACTCCTACACTGACTCCATGCAGAGCTACGAGATGGACTACTCAGACCAGGCTCCTATCAGGTAGTGTGGCCACAGCCAGCTCCCCCTGGGACCGGCTTTCTCAACCTCCCCCGCAGGTGACAGAGGCCAGCAGGTCCCCAGGGTGATGCCAGGGATGGTACTCCCAGTGCAGTGGGTGACAGAGGGAAGGATGCTGAGGTGAGGAAGAGTGGGGTGATGCTGGCCCCGTCCAAGTTTTTCCTTCTCACTGGGAAGTTTTCAAACTCTTTTGGGTCACTGCCCTCTTCTGCCCTTACTGGGTTTGGGGCCTCCCACCCCTGGCTGTCCCTGCTGGAAGCTGGGCAGTGGAGCGTGGGGTGGCTGGGGACCCAGACGTGGCAGAGCCCAGCCTGAAGTGCCAGCCCCATCCAGGCGGACAGAGCCTCCCTGCCAGTGTCCCCACGGCAGCAGGGGGTGGCGGGTGGCGGTGGGAGCTCGCTGACCATGTTCCTCTCCTCCCCTGGCAGACGCTATGGTAGCGTAGACTCTGCCGCAAACGGGCGCAGCGACGCTGAGTCCGGCTCTGAGTCGAGCAGGCGGACCAGCCGCCAGCCTTCCCTTGAGAGCAGGCGGTCCCTAGACCTATCGGATAGGTGGGTCCATACCTGTGCCGTGTGCCGTGTGCCGTCGCAGAGTGCTGTGGTCGGTCCTTGCAGCCGTGGTGAGGCCAACACCAGTCCTGGCAAGGGCGGCCTCGTGCCACCCTCCCCGCCCCGGATCGGCCTTGTGCAGGGACAGCATTGGGATGCTCCAGGTGTCCCCCCAGCCCCTCTTGCTGCTGCGCCCCAGTTCGTGGGGTGACACCCCATCTCCCTGCTCCCGCTTGCTGGCACTGCAGCTGTCTGGCAGCACTGCTGCCTGTTCCTTGTCGTGCCAGCGGGTGTGGGACTGTGCCCTCGGGGACTCACGTGCCACCCCCTGTTCCTGGTCACCTGCCAGGGTGTGCCTGCCTGGACAAAAGCTTCGTGCAGTGATTTGGGATCCTGCGATGTGCCAAGAGCACCTCTCCCGGCTCTGCCAGGATCAGGATGGGGAAGGGTGGGGTTTCCAGGTGTGCGTTGTGTCTCCTGCATCCCTGTGCCCCAAGTGCTCCTTCCCAAGGTACCTGGATGATGCCAGTACCCCTCCCAGCTGGGGCCAGCCTGAGCCATCCCCCAGCACTCTCTTCCCTGTGGTGTCCCCTGGCTCCCCACAGCCTGGCTCAGCCACTCTGCGCTCTGCCCGGCCCAGCCCCTCACCTTTGTCCCCTCACACGCCCCCTGAGCCCTGGCTGCCAGTGCTGGAGATGTGGTGTCGGCCTCTTCCTTGGCATGTTCCTGTCCTGTCTGCATGTCTGCTTCTGTCAGCCTGTCCCCATGGAGTCACAGGGCTGCCCTGTCCCTGGCAGCCTCCTGGGATGCAGGGCCCCCCTGGGCCTCCCAGTGCAGGCAGCTGTGAAAGAAGGGGGCTGGAAGGGCTGGAGGGACAGATGGGATGAGGGAAGGAGTCTGGCCTGGCAGTAAGAGGAGAGGGGACCCATGGGTAGGGATGGTGTTAAGAGGAGAGAGGGGCTTGAGGGGGTGTCCTGGAGTGGGGGCGCCTGGGAGGGCTGTGGGGAGCACTGGAGCATCAGGATAGAGGTTGTGTGACAGATCTGTGTGTCAGGGGCAAGACAGGGTGTCTGCAGCAGCAGGAGGCAGGATGTGGCTGGGGGTGCTGCTGCCCCCACCCCTGCTGGGGTGAGCCTAGAAGACACTGTCACCCCCATCCCCAGTCTCGGCCCAGGCACAGGCAGGGAGGTCAGAGTGCCCCTGTTGGGGGCTGTTTCCAGCCCACAGTGATTCCTGGTTCCTGCCTTCGGCTCCCAGGACGAGGAGCCCAGCGCTCCCATGGGAGCTGCACATCCTCCTGCCCCGTGCAGGGCCCCGGGGCTCTGCCTGGGGTGACACGGACCCACGGGAGCCCTGTCCTTGTCCCCTCCCCCCAGCCCCACCGGGAGCAGCCGCTACGCCTCGTCGGCCGAGCTGAGCCAGGGCAGCTCCCAGCTGAGCGAGGACTTCGAGAACGAGAGCCTGAGGGACTCGGAGCTGGACGAGAGGGACGGCGACTCCTACCACTCCTGCCACAGCTCCGTCAGCTACCGCAAGGACTCGCCGCGCTGGGAGGAGGAGGATGATGACGATCTCTACCTGGAGGAGGAGGAGGAAGAGTTCATTGAGGACTACAGTGAGACTGAGGAAGGCTACCCCAAGGACGAGGAGCTGGAAGAGGAGGAGGAGGAGGAACTGCGGGACCAGGACACCTATGAGCCCCCTGAACATGAAACATACCCACCACCACAGAAACCCCTGCCACAGCAGCAGCAGCAGCAACAGGCCCCACAGCAGCAGCAGCAGCAGCAGCAACCCCAGCTGGTCCCCCAGCAGAAGCCTCAGCAGCAGGAAAGAAAGGAGGAGAGGAAAGAGGAGAGGAAGGAGGAGAAGGACACCTCTGCCCCCCAGGAAGCCCCCGAGGCCCTCCAGGCCCAGCGGGCAGAGGAGGAAGTTCCCACGCAAGAGGCAGCCCCGGAGACTGAGCCCCCAAAACCAGCTGAGAGGTAGGAGGGGGCATCCCTGGGATGGCACTGTGCCTGGAGGCACTGAGGATGCTCTGGAGGTGGCTCTAGCCTGGGACAAACATGGGGCTGGGAGAATGGGATCTCAGGGCTGTGATTCCTCTCCTCTGGCACAGGCTCTTGGCACCCTGGGTGGAGCTTTGTCAGAGAAAGAGATTTCCTTTGCAGAAGTCAGTCCTCTCCCTAGGCCTGGTAAAAGCTCATCCATGGCCTCCTATGCTGTACAAGTGTATTAATTGGTGGTCACGTTCCTGGTGCAGCATGTGAATAATTCATGTCTTGGGGACAGATTATTCAAATATCATTATTGACCATTTCTATTTTCAGTGTCACTCCTCTGTGCAGAAGTAAACTGTGATGGGCTTTTTCAGCCTTTTATTTAGTTTAAATTACACACCAGGAAGGAGGAATCTCTAATTGAAACCAATGTAATGAGCTGTTTTTTAAAAAAATGGATATTTAGGCCCAAGACCTGGCAGGAACCTGAGGGCCTCAGGTCATGTCTGCCTGCAGTGCCCACTGGGCAGGGGCCTTAGGGGTCCTGTGCTAGGATTTGGAGACTGTGAGTTAGTGCTGGGGACACCAGAGTGTGTTGGAACCCCTAGAGTAGTGCTGAGGCCCTCAAACGATGACTCCAAATTAGCTTTTGTGACCCCAGAATAGCACTGGGGACTGTGAATTAGTGCTGGGAACCACAGGTTAGCACTGAGGATCCCAGATTAGTAGATCCCAGACAAAGCCCCTTAGGTCTGAGGAGGTTCATCTCCTGAGCACCCCATGGCCTCTTCCCAGAGCAGTTCTGGGTTCCTCTCTCCAGTGTTGCATCACACCAGGCTCTCCAGGAGACTGTGTGCTTGGAGGATTTCTTTTCCTCCTTGTCTTGATTTAGTAGGAGAAGAGAAAAAAACCCACAAACCCAGCATGTCCAGGCAGACACTTTTCCCTGGGCTTGGAACCAGTGAGGTGTCGGGTGTTCTTTACCCCAGGAAGCTGTGGTGGGAAATTGTGCTGGGGAGATGGGGGGCAAAGGATGTTTAATTCACATACTTGTGTCCCCTGTGTGTCACTTGGATGCCCAGGGCAGGGCCTCCTGAGGGTGGGGAGGCTCCTGGCTTCTCCCCAGTCCTCTGCCCTGATTGTGCTGCCGTTTGCAGCAGGATCTGCTGCCTTTGCAGGTCCTTCCTGGTACCAAGAGGCTGTTTTGCTATTGCCACTCTGTCTCAAGGCACATCAGGATCCCCAGATCATAGGCTCAGACCTGCTGGGGGTGTGGGGGCTGCTCCCCTCTTCCTGGTGCTGTGCTGGGAGGTGACAGAGGATGTGTGTGCTTGCAGGGAGCCCGGAGAAGAGGAGGTGCAGGACCCCAAAGCACGAGCCAAAGCCAACTGGTTGAGAGCCTTCAACAAGGTCTGCATGCAGCTGCAGGAGGTGAGGACCCCCTGGCCCCTGCCACAGCTCTGGGCTGGGAGCACAGCCCCTTTCCACAGCTGGGCATCTTCCAGAGACATCCACAGACTTGGGGTACCAGCAGTGGTGCCACAACCCCATTCCCACCAAGTGGGACACCCCGGAGGGGCCGGGAGTGCTGAGGATCCCCTGTGTGTGCTGCATGTGAGCCTTTTCCCCTCTGTTGAGTTGACAATGTTTTGTTTTGTTTTTAGACTCCATCCTCCATCTTTTCTTTTTGTTTTGGCTCTGGATTCGCTCCCCGGGGTCTCGATCCCCCTCCCCACCGCTTCTCTTTTCAGTTGTCCACCACCATGGCCCTTGCACCCGCGTCTCCCCTCCCTGCAGGGAAGGGGTGTAGCCTGCCTGCAGGTAAGCATGGCCACCTGGAACCTCCAGCCACGTGTGTGCCTTCCCTCTGTGTGTGTGTGTGTGTGTGTGTGTGTGTGCAGGGATTGCCATGAAGGATGGGTAATGGTCTCTCTCTGTCCTTCTCCTCCAAAATAATCCCCTCCCTGCAGGGTAGGTGGCACTGCTGGATGATCCCTGCACACACACACAGTTTTCCCCTGCTCTTCTTTCCAACTGCTGTGGGTTCCTGAGGACCTGCTGAGCCTTTATGATGCTTCTTCACTCCCCCAAGCCCTGAATTTTCACACAGTGTAGCCATCCCCCCTGCTTTGCCAGCCTCAGCCCCTCTGCTGAAGCCCACCCATTTGCTCACCCGGATCAGCCTTCTGAACATATTTACTCCCAGTGCCAGCTCTTTGCTGGGAAGAGTTCCCTTGGTTTTGGAACATTCTTTTCTCTGTCCACCCTGCTCACCCTTCCATGCTCCCCCAGTGCTGTGAGCATTCACTGCCCTGGGGGGGCTGTCCCCACGCTGGTGGCTCCTGCAGTGCCCTGACACTGTCCCTTGTTTTCCAGGCCCGCGGGGAAGGTGATGGAGAAAAATCCCTGTGGTTCAAAGGCGGGTGAGTACCAGGGGAAGCTGGGTACACTCTGCCCCGGGATCTCAGCCCCCTCCTCATTAGATGTGATTAATGAGCTCAGCAGTGGGCTTGTGTGGGGGAGGGTTGCCAAGCTGTGGGCATGCAAGGAGGCCAGTTTTTTGGAGCTCAATTTTGGGACTGGTCAGTGCTTTTGGAGCAGCCAGCAGACATGACATTGCTCTGTGACTGCAAGCACTGCTGCTGAGGGGGAGAGCGAGAGGTGAGTGAGATGGGGATGAGGAGGGGTGGCAACTCCTGCTTCCCTCATGGAGTGGTCATGGGAATCCTGAACCTCTCACCTGGACGGGCTGGAGGTCTCAGTCCTGTCTTGCCCTTGCAGACAGCCCTGCCATGGACCTGGGCAGAACCTGGTAGGTTGCTTGAGAACCCCCAGATCATTCTAGGGATTTCTTTCCAACAGGGCTGTGAAGTTCCATTCCTTCCTTGGGTTCCCTTACAGCAGAACTTGAGGCTCACCTGCCCACTACTCCCCTTTGGGGTCCCAGAGGGAACCCCAGCTCTCCAGCCTCACTGCAAAGCCAAAGCTGACTAAGCCAAATGGGCAGATTTTCTCCTGGGTTTCGCTGTCAAGCTTCATGTGGGGAAAAATCACAGTTTTTGCCAAAATCCCCTTCCCCCTCAGTTTTTAGTTCAGTGATCCCTACCCTGGCTGGGGTAGTGGTGGGGATGGGGATCCCATGGGTGGGTCCCAGGACACACAGGGGTTGCTTTGTAGTCATATTCACCAAGTCCTAGATATTGAGAAGAAATCCTTTCCTGTGAGGGTGGTAAAGCTCTGGCACAGGTTGTTCAGACCAGCTGTGTCTGCCCCATCCCTGGAAATATCCAAGGCCAGGTTGGCAACCTGATCTAGTGCAAGGTGTCCCTGCCCATAGCAGGGCTGGAATGAAATGAGCTTTAAGATCCCTTCCAACCCAAACCATTCTGTGATTCTCCAAAGCGCTGAGTGACCACGGGGCAACAACAGGGGCCCCTTCCTGCCTCAGATTGCCCTTGCCCGCTGACTCTGCTCTCTCTTGCAGGCCTGGTGGTGGGCTGATCATTATAGACAGCATGCCGGACATTCGCAAGCGAAAACCCATCCCCCTAGTTAGCGATTTGGTGAGGTTCCTCCCCAGGCACCCCTAGCTGCCAGCTTTGCTCCCGCTGCTCCCCACCGGACTGCGCCGCCCGTGCCCCGCTCCCCAGCTGCCTCTAACTTGGCTTGTGTTCTCTGTTTTCTCTCCTGTGGCCTGGCTGGGCCTTCCCTGCGGCAGGGGGGCGGCTGTAAGGTTTCTGCGCTGCATTAACAGCATGCCCGACATTAAGCCTGGACGCAAATCTCTCCCTCTAGTCAGCGATCTGGTGAGCGCGGTTAAAGCGAGGGGTTAAAGAGACAGCGCCCCTGGGGGCTGCCGGCCAGCCCTGCTGCCCCACCCTGCCAAAGGGGGGCGGGGGCGTCCCACACTGCTCGGGGGGCTCCTGGCCCTCCCTGCAGTTGGGAGCTGGGCTCTCCCTACCCAGGGTGCTTCTCTTTAACGGAGCTCTGTCCCTACCCCAAGCATCAGCCTAAGGTTTCCCAGGGCTGCATCTGGTTTCCCATTTTTTTACTGGTGCTGTGTCCCTGGTCGCTTCCTGTCCCAGCTGCCATAGGTCCCTGCAGCTTGGATGGCACTGGTGCTGGACAGATGTCCGTACCAAGGGAGGGCTGGCAGTGGCTTTTCCAAGTTGCCCAGACTCTGTTCTCCTGTCCCCACTGTCCCAGTGTATGGGGCTGGAGACCCCCGATGTGTGGGCCCCCATCATGGGGTCCCCTGCAGACCCTGGGCTCTGTTTCACAGGGTCACTCTGCTGGTCCCTTCCTGATGACAAGAGACAGCAATTTTGGAAACCAGACACCCTTGTCCCCCAGAATTAGGTGCCTTCCCCTCCTTCCCCCTCTCTTAACACCTTGTCAGCTCCACTGTGTGCCCTCCCTGGGGTGCCACCCTCCTGTTCCCAACCTGCCTCCCCCCATCCTCTTGCTGTCCCAAACTTAGTACCCCCATCCCAGCCCTCTTGGGCAGCTGCTGATGCTTCTGCACTGTGCTGTGTTGGTGTTTTGGGGGTGGGGGGTGATGGGGTGGGCAATGTGTGGGGTTTGTGGGGGGCTGCTGCCTTTCCCTGCTGGGATTTGTAGGCTGCAACCAGTGCTGTGGCTTGGGGACACAATCCCCCCCAGCAGGGACTGCTCAGTGCTGGATGAGGGGGTGTTGCCCCAGTTCCCACAGGTTCTGGCAGGGAAGGGGCTCTCCTGGGAAATGTTTGCACTAACATCTTTTTATTCCCCCCTTGCTGGCCCTGGCTGCCCACAGGCCATGGTAAGTGCCCCCCACCCCATATCCCCAGTGCTCTTACGCATGTGATGAGAGGCTCTGCCCCACTGGAGCTGAACTGGGAATGTCATAGGCTGCTGAACTGGTTCCAGTCCTACTGCACAGCAGTGCTGCCATCGATGGGGGCTGGGCTGTCCCCACTGCCCCTGTGCAGCCAGGACCCTTCTCTGTCTGGGATGGGGGTCTGTCCTGGGTGTTTCACAGCCACTTGGGGATGTAGGAGGGTGCTCTCATGGTCTGCTGGATCTGGGAACTCGCTTTCTTTCCCACAGTCCCTGGTCCAGTCCAGGAAAGCGGGAATCACATCCGCGCTGGCCTCGAGCACCTTGAACAATGAGGAGCTGGTAGGTGCTGGGATGGGCTGGGTTGGGAATGGTTGGGAGGGGGAAACAGCCTTGGGGACCAGGCCAGCAGTGGAGGTGCAGTCTGTGCCCTGCCAGCATCCTCTGGTTATGTGTGAGCATCTGGGCTGCTCATGGCAGCACCTGGGGATAGAATCATGGGATCATTGGGGTTGGAAAGGACCTAGAAGATATAAAGTCCCACTGCACCACCACATCAAGTCAACCCAGCACCACCACCATTGGTCCCCAAGTGCATCCTCTGTCCTGCTTCAGTGTTTCTCCCCCTCTCTGCCCTCCCTGCACAGAAAAACCATGTTTACAAGAAGACCCTGCAAGCCTTAGTGTACCCCATCTCCTGCACAACGCCCCACAACTTCGAGGTGTGGACGGCCACCACCCCCACCTACTGCTACGAGTGTGAGGGGCTGCTGTGGGGCATCGCCCGGCAGGGCATGCGCTGCGCTGAGTGCGGCGTCAAGTGCCACGAGAAGTGCCAGGACCTGCTCAACGCTGACTGCCTGCAGAGTAAGGACCTGGGGGCCACAGCCTTGGCCCTTCTCACCTTGGAGAGGGAGGAGGGAGCAGCCCAGGAGAGCTCCTGTCCTGACTTGGGCATGGGAGAAGGGGTGGGCAGGGCACTCTCATCCTGGGCAGGGGATAGATCCCTCCGGGTTTGAATTAATTCATGCATGGAATGGTGGAATCACGGAATTGTTAAGGCTGGGAAAGACCTTTAAGATTATATCAGGTCCAACCATCAACTCAGCACCTTTGTGGTTGTTGCTGAACAATGTCCTCAAGTGCCACAGCCAAATGTTTTTTGCACACTGCCAGAGGTGACTCCAGCCTGTGCCAGGGCTGGACAGCACTTTTGGAGAAGAAATTCCCCCTAATACCCAACATAAACCTTCTTTGGTGCAACTTGAGGCCATTTCCTCCTGTGCCCATCCCCAAGCCCACCGTGCCAATCTGCAAGAGCTCTTGTCTCTCTCCTCGGGTACCACCAGCCCCCCACCCATCTCACCCATGCCTGTCCTCTCCCAGGGGCAGCAGAGAAGAGCTCCAAGCATGGAGCAGAGGACCGGACCCAGAACATCATCATGGTGCTCAAGGACCGCATGAAGATCCGGGAGCGCAACAAACCCGAGATATTTGAGCTGATCCAGGAGGTGTTTGGGGTCAACAAGACCACGCACACGCAGCAGATGAAGGCGGTCAAGCAGAGTGTCCTGGACGGTACCTCCAAATGGTCAGCCAAGATCAGCATCACAGGTAGGCAGCTTGTCACCTTCAGCCTTGGGGACCATGAGAATGTCCCCATTGCTCAACCCCTCATTCTGCCAGGCAGCTTCAGCCCATGTGGGGACACAGGTGCCTGTTTTGGGGATCTTTGTGTGGCTGTGGCACTGACTTCTCTCTGTCTGTTCTCTCTGTCATGCTGTGCTGTGCTGTGCTGCAGTGGTCTGTGCCCAGGGCCTGCAAGCAAAGGATAAGACAGGTTCCAGTGACCCCTATGTCACTGTCCAGGTTGGAAAGACAAAAAAAAGGACAAAAACTATCTATGGCAATCTCAACCCAGTCTGGGAGGAGAATTTCCATTTGTAAGTTCATCGCCGGTCTCCCCATCCCCTCCCCTCATGGTTGTGCCAGGCTGTGCTGGCTCTTGCCATGTCTCAGTAGGGTGGGGGGAGCCAGCTGGGCCTCATCCTGTCCCCACTGAGGTCCTGGGGTCCCTTGGGGTTCTGTTTTATGCCATGAGGGTGTGACTATGGGGGCTGATCCAGGCTGTGCTGGGGCTGCCTGGGTGTGGCACAGAGCCCACTGGGAGGGGGTTGGTGCCCCCCATCTGGTCTCTGCCCCAGTTCCTGCTCCGTGCTGGTCCCTGATGTTTAGGGAAGCAGTGATGGGGAGTAGCTGGAAAGGTTTCGCTGCTCATCCTGGGGCTTGCCCTTTGTCACCTCCCCAGCGAGTGCCATAACTCCTCTGACCGCATCAAGGTCCGCGTGTGGGACGAGGACGATGACATCAAGTCCCGTGTCAAGCAGCGCTTCAAGAGGGAATCCGACGACTTCCTGGGCCAGACCATCATCGAGGTCCGGACCCTGAGCGGGGAGATGGACGTCTGGTACAACCTCGGTAACCAGCACAGCCTGGGCCCCACCTGCCCCAGGGGTGACACATCCTGTTCATTGGGACCCCTGCCCTGCCTCAGGAGAGACAAATCCTGCTCATGCTGGGACCCCCACCTGCCTTAGGGGTGACACATCCTGTTCATTGGAACCCACACCTACCTCAGGGGTGACACATCCTGTTCATGCTGGGACCCCTGCCCTGCCTCAGGGGTGACACATCCTGTTCATTGGGACCCCTGCCCTGCCTCAGGGGTGACACATCCTGTTCATGCTGGGACCCCTGCCCTGCCTCAGGGGTGACACATCCTGTTCATTGGGACCCCTGCCCTGCCTCAGGGGTGACACATCCTGTTCATTGGGACCCCTGCCCTGGGCTCCAAGGGGGAAGTGCTTCCAGCCATAGGCTTAAGGCTATTGCAGCAGGGTCTGCTCTTAGTAACATTTAATATGAACCATCAGGATAAACTGTTTTCCCGGGTCATTTTCAGAACCCTCTGCCCAGGAGGTTCTAGAGCACCAGCCCCCTGCAGAGGGGAAACTGAGGCACAGAAAGGCCATGTCTCTAGCAGCTGGAAATGTGGCCAAATCCCTGCCAAAGCCTGGCTGCACACAGTGCTGGGTGTCCCCTCAGCCCTGGCCCTGTGCCAGAGCATTGTGTCTCTCTTTGGGGCTGGCAGTGAGCAGGGTTGCCCCAGGGAAGCCTCACACCTTGTCCCTCTCCCTGTACCCACAGACAAGCGCACAGACAAGTCAGCAGTGTCAGGAGCCATCCGACTGCACATCAGCGTGGAGATCAAGGGCGAGGAGAAGGTGGCTCCCTACCACGTTCAGTACACCTGCCTGCATGAGGTGAGCAGCCCAGACAGGCAAAGGGGGCACGGCCCCCTCCCCAGCAATGCCACCCTGCCACCATCTTCCCCTGAGCTGACAGGACTCATTTGTACCTCCAGAACCTGTTCCACTTTGTGACGGATTTGCAAAACAACGGGGTGGTGAAGATCCCCGATGCCAAGGGGGACGATGCATGGAAGGTGTACTTTGATGAGACAGCACAGGAGATCGTGGACGAGTTTGCCATGCGCTATGGGGTGGAGTCCATCTACCAGGCCATGACGTGAGTCCCCTGTCCCATCTGGTTTGGAAGGTTACTGTCCCCATCTTCCTCTTCTGCTGCCATTGGCACTTAACTCCCTGCCACGGGTGCAGACTTGCCCCAAACCTGTGCACCCATCCTTCCCCTTCCCAAAGCACTCTGGCACAGCCTAATCCCTGTGTCCAGTCTGGGCACCGCAAGGTCAGAAGGATCTAAAGCTGTTGGAGAATGTCCAAAGGAGGGACCCGGAGCTGGAGAAGGTCTGAGGAGCAGCTGAGGGCACTTGGCTCGTTCAGCTGGAGCAGAGGAGACTGAGGGGAGACTCCTCGGGGGCTGCAGCTCCTGCCGAGGGAAGGCAGAGGGGCAGGGGCTGAGCTCTGCTCTGGGACAGGGCCAGGAGCCCAGCAAGGGCTGGAGCTGTGTCAGGGCTGGCATGGAGCTCAGGGAAAGGTTCTTCCCCCCGAGGGTGCTGGGCACTGCCCAGGCTCCCCAGGGAATGGTCCCGGCCCCAAGGCTGCCAGAGCTGCAGGAGCGTTTGGACAGCGCTCTCAGGGATGCTCAGGGTGGGGCTGTTGGGGGCTGGGCAGGGACAGGGGCTGCACTGATCATCCCTGAGGGTCCCTTCCAATTTTGGATGCTCTGAGATTCAATGACTTATGCACTCCAAACCCTGCATCCCCTCCCATGGCCCTCAACCCTCAGCTGCCGCCTCTCTCCGCAGGCATTTTGCCTGCCTCTCCTCCAAGTACATGTGCCCCGGGGTGCCGGCGGTGATGAGCACCCTGCTGGCCAACATCAACGCCTACTACGCCCACACCACCGCCTCCAGCAACGCCAACGCCTCCGACCGCTTTGCCGCCTCCAACTTCGGGGTAAGTCCCATGGTAAGTAAACGCTCTTTTCTTCTTCTCTCCTTTCTTTGGGAGGGGGTGGGGGGCTCGGCGAGCAAAACGAGCTGTGCAAAACACCCCGCTCCAATCTGCAGCCAGGCAGCAGTGGGGTCAGCCCCTGCTTGCCCCAAAAATCATCCCATTCCTGTTTTTCAGGAAGGAAAAGAGCCACCGCCTTCCCAGGAGAAGGGCTAAACTTGCTCCCCTAATTATTATGGGAGCCTGAGCGAACTGGGACGCTGGGTGGCAGCGTGCTAGGAGTGGGGACACTTTGGTGGCAAAATCAGAAGCCTGTGGCCATGAGCCACCCCTGCATTTCGTGGGGGGTCTTGCACAGCTTCCTGTGCTTTGGGAGACCCCGGCCTGCTGCAAACTCAGCACAGTTGTGCCAAGTGGGGTGAGTTTGTGGCAGGGCCAGGTGCCCCTCGGGGACACGAGCAAGGAGGGGCTGAGCCCTCACCTTGGCTCCCCCCATGCCATCCCAGAGGCACAAAATGGTTGCTCTGGTGTGCATGGGTCGAGCCAGGGTCAGTGGCCAGCCCTGGGTGCAGCGAGGTGCTGGGTAGCCAGGGACACAGCCAGGTTGATCACAGCTCCGGGCAGCTTTGGCTCACCTCCACGTTCCTGTTGCAGGGGGTAGCTAGAGCCCAGCGACCTGTGCCTTGGATCACCCAGGAGGAGGAAACCGTGCAAAAACCCGCCTTTTCTCTAACATGGGGGATTTTAAAAACTTGTCTCTTTCTCTTTTTTAGAGAGCCTAAGGCTGGGTCCTAAAGTGCCCGGCCGTGTGTAGCCGTCGTGTCCAGTGTTAGAGTGCAGCAGCCGTTCCCTGGGCCCGGCCCAGGCCCGGCCCCCAGGCCGAAGGTTTGCGGCGGCCAGCACAGGCTGTGGGCACAGCCCAGCCAGGGACTCGCTGCCCTCCCACCCCACCAGGACTCAGACTCTGCTCCGGACCCCAGAGCCCTGCGGGTCAGCCCTGACCCCGAACAGCCCAGGGCTCTCCTGGGAGGCCCACATGGCTGTCCAAAGCCTCCCCATCCACAGGAGTGCAAGGGGAAATACTCCCCAACAACATTTCAGGGCCAATATTGGGAAGAAGTTCTTCTCTGTGCGGGAGTGAGGAGTGAGGTTGCCCTGAGAGCAGCTGTGGCTGTCTCATCCTTGGAAGTGTTCAAGACCAGGTTGGACAGGGCTTGGAGCAACCTGCAATAGTATAAGGTGTCCTTGCCCTTGGCAGGGAGTGGAATGAGGTGATCCTTAAGGTCCCTTCCAACCCAAACCAATCTGGGATTCTCTGATTAGTTACTTGCCATCAGCTCTGACTCCTGATCCAGTCTGCAACCCAAGATGGGATTTGCATCCTTCTAGCCTAGGCTCCCTGGGTGGGAGCAGGGCTGAGCTGAACTACAGCCCCACTGGAGACCCCCACATGGGGTGTTCCCTGCCCATGTCCCTGGATGCAGCCCAGTGGGGTGAGTGAGGAGTCCGTGTAAATGTCCAATTGCTGGGGCCACCCTGAAGATGGACAACCACTGCACATCCTTTCCCTGCCCTTTTTCCTGAGCTGTTGGAAAGCCCAATCAAGGGGCTACTGATCCTGCAGCCCCTCTTCCAACTGTTGTCCTGAGCCCCGGCTCAGAGGAGTTCCAGTGGGCAGGGCAGACAGTGCAGCCTGTCAGCCTCCCAGCAATGACAGGGGACATGTGGTGTCACCTCTCCATCCTGAACTACACCTGGCACAGCCACATGTGCCCCAGGAGCTGCTGAGGGCTTCGAGTGAGCCCCGGCCACCAGCAAGGAGATGTTTTTCTCTGCAGGCAGGTGCTGCCCATTCAGGGCTGGAAGGAAAGGAAAGGAAGGAAAGGAAAGGAAAGGAAGGAAAGGGAAGGAAGGAAGGAAGGAAGGAAGGAAGGAAGGAAGGAAGGAAGGAAGGAAGGAAGGAAGGAAGGAAGGAAGGAAGGAAGGAAGGAAGGAAGGAAGGAAGGACAGTAGGAAGGAGAGGGATGAGCGAGGGCTGGGCTGAAAGCAGAGAAGAGAGCCAAGGGCGGGAGGGGTCGGTCTGTGCCCCTCTCCCCTGTTCACCTGCCCTCGGGCGTTTCTCCGCAGAAAGATCGCTTTGTCAAACTCCTGGACCAGCTGCACAACTCCCTGCGCATCGACCTCTCCATGTACCGGGTAAGGTGCTGCCCTGCCCCAGCGTCCCCCCCTGAAGCAATGGGTGGCTGTTTCCTCACCCTCACTTGTCCCTGTGGATTTTGAGGGCAGCTCTCCTCTTTCCTTTCCAGAACAACTTCCCTGCCAGCAGCCCCGAACGGCTGCAGGACTTGAAGTCCACAGTGGATTTGCTGACCAGCATCACCTTCTTTCGGATGAAGGTACTGCTGGGGCCCAGCTCACCCTGTCCCTCAGGGGTCTGACTCTCCTTGCTTCTCTGGGGGTTGGGGTTGCACTGGTGCTCCTGGGTGGGCGTCTGGGGATGCTCCATACACCATGCCCTCCCTGCACACCAGGTCCAGGAGCTGCAGAGCCCCCCACGAGCCAGCCAGGTGGTGAAGGACTGTGTGAAGGCCTGTCTCAACTCCACCTACGAGTACATCTTCAACAACTGCCACGAGCTCTACAGCCGCGAGTACCAGACAGACCCGGTGCGTGGGGCAGGGGGGATGCTGGGCACTGACCTCCCCATCCTGTGCTCTTCTCCTTCTCCTCACGCTCCTGCTCCCTCTCCAGAGTGCTCAGTCCATGCAGAATGATCCCCAGGCCTTGGGGTTTGAGCTGTGGGGTGAGATCAGGACAAGAGGGGGCTGTATGAGACCTCCAGGCCCTCCTGCCCCCTTGTTAGCCCTGACACAAAGTTGAGCCCTGCACTGGGGTGACTGAAGTCTCCACTGTGTCCCCACCCCTCTAGACTAAGAAAGGCGAGGTACCCCCCGAGGAGCAGGGCCCCAGCATCAAAAACCTGGATTTCTGGTCCAAGCTCATCACCCTGATTGTCTCCATTATCGAGGAAGACAAGAACTCCTACACACCCTGCCTGAACCAGTGAGTAGGTGCTGGGGAAGGGGATGCTGCTGTGCCCACAGAGGGTGCCCATGTGCAGGCAGTGGGATCTTGAGGCCTTTGGAAGTGGTTGTGACATCCATTCTACAGGTGGGAAAGCTGAGGCTGCTGGGAGGTGTGTGAGGGATGTCTGTGCACCTGGAGGGCTGATTTATCCTGTGTTCTTAGCCTCAAGCTGTGCGAGGGGAGGTTCAGGTTGAACATCAGAATTCATGGGAAGGCTAGTCAGTCATTGGATTGGCCTGCCCAGGGAGGCTTGGAGTCCCTGCCCCTGGAGGTGTCCAAGGAAGGCCTGGATTGCTCTGGGCTGGGTGACAAGTGGGGGATCATTCACAGGTTGGACTCGATGAACTTGGAGGTCTTTTTCACCCTAAACAACTCTGTGATTCACACTCTCCCCTCGCCCCAGGTTCCCCCAGGAACTGAACGTGGGGAAGATCAGCGCTGAAGTGATGTGGAACCTCTTTGCTCAGGACATGAAGTATGCGATGGAGGGTGAGTCCCACCTGCCACCCTGAGCCAGAGAGGGGGAACCAGGCAGGGGCTGTCCTCAGCTCACACCTCACCTGTTCCCTGAGCAGACCCATTTAATCTCCTCATCAACATCATATGTAGCTTAACCACCCCCAGAAGCACTTCTCCCTCCACCCTGTTACCCTGGAGCTGCCCTTGGGGAGCCACGCCCCAGGTTTGGGACTCAGAGTGACCCCCACACGCTTTCCCCGTGCAGAGCACGAGAAGCACCGGCTGTGCAAGAGTGCAGACTACATGAACCTGCACTTCAAGGTGAAGTGGCTGTACAACGAGTACGTCACCGAGCTGCCCTCCTTCAAGAGCCGCGTGCCCGAGTACCCCGCGTGAGTGCAGCCCTGGGGCCGGGCAGGGGCACTGGCACTGCCAGGGCTGCTGCCCTCACCACCCACGGCTCTCTCTTCCAGCTGGTTCGAGCCCTTTGTCATCCAGTGGCTGGATGAGAATGAAGAGGTGTCACGGGATTTCCTGCACGGAGCGCTGGAGCGCGACAAGAAGGATGGGGTATGAACAGGACTAGGAGTATGAGCAGTCTTGGAGGTGCAGAGCTTGTCCCTTGATGCCCAGGATGTCCTGACTGGGGCCAAAATCTCCCCCACACATCCTGACACCTCATCTCACTCCCACAGTTCCAGCAGACCTCGGAGCACGCGCTCTTCTCCTGCTCCGTGGTGGACGTTTTCTCCCAGCTCAACCAGAGCTTTGAGATCATCAAGAAGCTGGAGTGTCCTGATCCCCAGATTGTGGGGCACTACATGAGACGGTTTGCCAAGGTGGGCACCTGCCAGGGCAGGGGTCAACACCCCCCTGGGACCCCAGTCCCAGCCCTGGCTGGGGCTTCTGGGCTCTCTGTGCCCCCTCCATCCAGCTGTGGGCAGCAATATGCCACCAACACACCCTGGGACACTTCCAGCTCTGCTAGCACAGATTAATTAATTAATTATGAGCTAATTGATGAGTTATTTGCTTAATTAATATAGATTAATTAAAACTGGCTTGCTGCAATATAGGAAGGAGCTGCATGCAGGCTTGGTGGCTGTTGCCTTCGTAGCTGTGCTGGAGCTGCTCATGGAGATCACTTGTTCTGGATCTGGCTGTGCCCATGTGGCTCCTGGTGCATGAACACGAGCCAGGTGTGCCCAGGTGGGCAAGGAGGCACCTGGCTTGTACCAGCAATGATGTGGCCAGTAGGACCAGGACAGTGACCACCCCCCTGTGCTGGGGGCCCCACCTCAAATCCTGGGGAGAGTTTTGGGCCCCTCATAACAAGAAAAACATTGAGGGGCTGGAGCATGTCCAGGGAAGGGAACAGAGCTGGGGAAGGGGCTGGAGCACCAGGAGTGGCTGAGGGAGCTGGGGAGGCTCAGCCTGGAGAAAAGGAGGCTCAGGGGCCCTTGTGGCTCTGCACAACTCCCTGACAGGAGGGGACAGCAGGGAGGGTTGGGCTCTGCTCCCAGCGAACAAGGGACAGGATGAGAGGACATGCCCTCAAGCTGTGCTAGGGGAGGTCTGGATTGGATGTTGGTAAAATTTCTGCACTGAAAGGTTTCTCCAGCCCTGGCACAGGTTGCCCAGGGCAGTGGTGGAGTCACCATCCCTGGAAGTGTTTAAAAACCACATGTTAAAACTGCCACATGTGGATGTGGCAGTTGAGGATATGATTTAGAGGTGAACAGTGCGGTGGTGGTGCGGAGTTGGTTGTTAGACTTGAATTTATAGGACTTTTCAAACCTTAATGATTCCATGATGTTGTGATCCATGAGGCTAGAGGGTCTGGGGCTCCCCATATGTATCCAGATATGAGGTTGTTTCAGTGCCATGGGACTCATGGTTTCCTTCTCTCCCTCCTTGCCTTTGTTGCTGCTGTCTGGATGCCTTTGTTGGTGCCGTGTTTGGCTGCAGACCATCAGCAATGTGCTGCTCCAGTATGCTGAGATCATCTCCAAGGATTTTGCCTCATACTGCTCCAAGGAGAAGGAGAAAGTGGTGATGTATCTCCATTTTTCTATGCCCACATGGTGACCCCAGCTGTCACTTCAACCCCAGGGTGGGTCAGTTCCTTCCTCATGGCAGTTCTTGTCACGCTGCCAGGGTGGCTTCCATGCCATCCCTGTCCTCATGTCCCCCAGTGCAAGGTGGGAGGGTCCTGGGGCTGTGGGGAGCTGTCCCAGCCATATTTATTGGTGCTGACCCCCCTCTCCATCCCACCCCTCCAGCCCTGCATCCTGATGAACAACATCCAGCAGCTCCGTGTCCAGCTTGAGAAGATGTTCGAAGCCATGGGTGGGAAGGATGTGAGTATGGGGAGGGGGAGTTCCAGGAGGGAGCCCTGGGGAGGGTTGGATCATTCCCTTCCCCCAGAGATAGCTCCTTGCCCGTTTCCCCAGTGCTGGGTGCAGACCCATTCCTCACTCCTGTGTGGGATCACACTGTCCCACCCTATAGCACCCTGCTCTCCCACCATTGGACTGGGAAAGGCTTCACCCTGCCCAGGGATGCAGAAACTTCCCTGAGGGCTGGTTCAGTGACCCTGTCAGCTTCAACAACCTGTCCTTCCTGCAGCTGGACACAGAAGCCAGTGATATCCTCAAGGAGCTGCAAGTGAAACTTAACAATGTCCTGGATGATCTGAGCCGAGTCTTTGCCACCAGGTACAGCTGGATGAGGGGGCAGGGGCAGTGGGCAAAGGAGAGGTCTGGGGGCCCAGAAGCTGTGGCTGGGGCCAGGCTGGGGGCTCTGGGGGCGATATGCTGAGCTGCCTGTGTGTTGTGGTCCCCAGTTTCCAGCCACACATCGAGGAGTGTGTGAAGCAGATGGGTGACATTCTGAGCCAGGTGAAAGGCACTGGCAACGTCCCTGCCAGCACCTGCAGCAGTGTCGCACAGGACGCTGACAACGTCCTGCAGCCCATCATGGACCTGCTGGACAGCAAGTGAGTGTGGGGGCAGCTAGAATCCCCACCCTGCCCCTCCTGGCCTCTTCAGGCAGTGTGAGGGACCTGCAGAGTCCAGCCAGGTGACACGGGAAGGGTGACAGAGGGATGCTCCAGCACTGTCTCCTCTGCGCAGCCTGACGCTCTTCGCCAAGATCTGCGAGAAGACGGTGCTGAAGCGGGTGCTGAAGGAGCTCTGGAAGCTGGTGATGAACACCATGGAGAAAACCATCGTCCTGCCCCCCCTGACGGACCAGACGGTGAGTGATGGGGAGAGGGAGCAGGGACCCTGAGACACAGGTGACTGACTGGGGCCAGTGTGGGACATTGCTGGCCAGGTGCCCTCACTGGCATGGGAGAGGGCGGGGACTTCACTGACGTCTCCAAACCCATGTCCAGCTCCTGGCCAGGGAAAGGATGGAAGAGAGATAGGTCAGCCTTGCTCCAGCACCTTCTTGGTTGGCATTGCCAAAGGATCCTCCTGCCACCTCCATTGTGGCATGAAGAGGGGACACTGGCCCTTTCTTATCCATCCTTCCCTCAGAGCTAGGACAGCATCCCATGCCACACCCATCCACACTGGCTGTGGGCAGGCTCCCTGTGCCAGGAGGTGAATCCAGAGGCTCTTGGAGTGTGGGGAGATGCTGCCTGCTGGCCTTGCTAGGGGCCTGGGGGTTTCATGAGGATGAGGGAACATATTCCCCAGCAGGGCTGAGCTGTTCCTTGCTCCTGGGGTGTTTAGGAAAGCAGAGCAAACCCGGGGAATGCTCCTTCTCTGAGGCTCCATATTGCATTGCTGTTTGTCTGCCCCCCCCTGCACCTGGAGCTTTCTGAGGTGGTTCCCTCAAAGTAAGGCAGGAAAGGGTGACACTGAGTGCTCTGGACCAGCCACACACCTGTTCTGTCACTCTTGGGTGGCTTTTGTCACTGTTACAAAACTGTCAGGCTCTCCTTGGGGTTCCTGGAGCTGTCAGCCTTTATGTCGGCTTTCTGGGGCTGTGGAGCTCCTGTACTGTGTCTGTGAGGGACAGCACAGTGCTGACATGTCAGCCCTCAGTAGTGCCACCTCACTGTCACCGTGTCACAGCCCCACATTGCTCTGGCCAAAGGTGGCCAAATCTCATAGAATGCTGAGTCCCAGTCCCCATCCCCGTCCCTTTCCAGCCGTGCTCTGGAGACAATGGAGCCCGTGCTAGGGCAGAGGAGGGGGCATGGACATGTGGCTCTGTTGGCTGATTTTCCTGAGGGCAGGCAGTCCCTGGGGAAAGCTGTGCTGGGGACAGGGGACATCCTGCCCAGGTGTTCCACAGGGTGGCTGGACAGGTTGGCAGTTTGGGGGTCCATGTCAGAGCCGAGTGTCAAGTGGGGTCCCTGGAACTGAGCTCCCCCCAGAGTCAGGAGGGCCTGGGCAGGTGAGGATGGGGCCCCTCGGGGGCTGTGGAGGGCCGCAGGGCAGTGGCAGGGCAGTGGCACTGAGTGCTGTGGATGGGGTCCCCATGGCCCGGGGGGGCACTGGGGAGGATGGGGGAGGCGGGGGCCGACACTCACGCCACGGTTGTTCTCTCCAATTGCTCCTCTCGCCTCTCAATGGCAGATGATTGTAAGTACGGCAGCTCCCTGTCTGTCTGTCTGTCTGTCCGCTCTGTGTCGGTCCTGGCCTCGCCGGTTCTTGTCTTGTGTGGCTGCCCGTGCCCTGCCCACACCCTCCTCCGGCTCCTGACCCGGTCCAGCTCCTGGTCCCCACCCCTGCCTGGCGCTGGCTCCTGGCTGGCACCTGCCAGCGGCCCCTCCGGGATGCGGTGGGTGGAGAGGTTTGGACAGGTTGGCAGTGCCGGGATGTGGGGAGGGACACGGGGGAGCGCTGGGGCGGAGGGGCGGTGATGGCAGCGCCGTGTCCCCAGGGAGCGCCGGGGAAGGAACGCCGAGGGAACGAGAGGGAGCGGTGCGTGCCTGGACTCGGGGCTGCTCTTCCTTTCCCTCGTGCCTCAGTTTCCCCTGGAGGCCCTGGCTGGGGTCTGTGTGGTGGCGAGGGCGGAGGCTTTCCCTGCCGGGAGGAGGAGTTGTCTCTGCAGGGACAGGCGGTCCCTGGCCCGGGTGCTCGGTGTGGGGGCAGGCTGTGGCACAAGGTGTGAGGCTCCCTCCCTGGTCGGGGTATGACCCTGGGAACCTGCGTGTGATCCTGGTTCCCTTCTCGGCATCGCTGCTGGGTCCTTGCATGGCTTTGACTGAGCAGTTTCCTTCTGTCCTCTTCTGACCAGTCTGTGGCTGCGGGTTTATGCCCCTGGGGGCAAGGGAAGGGCAATTCACTCCCCAGTCCCGTCCCCACCCCTGCTGTGACTCAGGCAACCTGTGCAGGAAGAGCAGTGGGAGCCAGCTGCTGGGTGCTGGTGCCAATCCCTGCAGGAATAAACACCCCTCTGCTGTCAGCCAACACCTTTTGTGTCCAACAGCAGCATTTTGGGAGGCCTTGAGGCAGCCTGGGGCTGAGCATCCCCTCAGACCTCATGGGGACCTTGTGGGGACCCCATGTCCCAGCTTTGCTGAGGCTCTGGGAGACAGAGCAGTGTCAGCTCTGTGCGGGACAAGCTCCTCTTGTTCACTCATCAACCTGAGCCAGGGCCAGAACCCCTCCTGGCAGCCCTGCTTGGCCCTACCTGTGCTGCTTGTTCCTTCTGAGGCTTCCCAGCCAGCTGTGTCTGTGCTCCCCTCTCCTGATTCCAGCAGTCCTCCCTGAGAGCAGAGTTTGTCACCCCCGTGGCACTACTGCCTCATTTCACACAGTTTCTCTTGCCTGGATCAGTGTGGGGTTGCCACTGGGCCCAGCCCTGCACAAACCAGAGCTCTGTGTGCCAAAGCCAAATCCCAGCTACTCCCTCCTTGCTCCCTCCTCAGTGCTGGGAGCACCTGCCAGAGCTGAAGCAGGATGTGTGGGGGCACCAGAGCCTGCCCACACACAGCTGGATCCTGTATTCCAGCGAGGATCCTCCCTCATGGATTCAGCATCTGTGTGTCCCAGCAAGGATCATCCTCATAGATTCAGCATCCCTGCATCCCAGCAGTTTCCCAGTGTGAGGACAAGTTCTCCAGCAGTGCAGCATCCTGCTTTCCAGTGGGGATACAGCATCCTGCTGACACCAGGCCCTCCCTGGGTATCCCAGAGGGGACCGGTCCCCCACTGGCTGTCGTTCAGGAGCTCGTGATGTCTCTGCCACCTGTGCCCCTGTGTCCTGTCCCATGCTGTCCCCCCACCTCACACTCAACCTCTGACATTGCTTCTACAGGGCACGCTCTTGAGAAAACATGGCAAGGGGACAGAGAAGGTAAATAGCTGTGGGCTCCGTGTGTGTCACCACCCCGGGGCCACACTCGTGGTCTCACACCCACCTGCTGTGGAGGTCCAGGCTTGTCCGTGCTTCCTCTGTCGTGCTGTCTGGATGTGCTGTTGCCTGCGTGGTGTTGTGGTGAGGTGTGCTGTGCTGTGTGCTGGGGACAGCCCCGGCTCTGTGTGTCCCTGGGCTAGGGAGTGGGGGTTCTGTGCTGTTCAGTCCCCGTGGGGCGGATGTGGGGTGTCACCCGTCCCCATGGGGGACACTGCCCCACAGCCCTCAGCACCAGCTGCCTGGCTGGGACTGCAAGGGCTTGGGAGACCACACAACCCCCTCCCACTGTGGGGGGCTCAGGAAGAAGGGATCCCCCCATGCTGGGCCCTGCTGGGCACAGTGAGGGCCCCGGGGCTGATGAGATCCCCTGGATCTCTGAGCCCGCTCCCCCTTCCTTGCTGACTCCCAGCTCTGCTCCCAGGGCTTTCTCCAGCACATGGGCTCTTGCCCTGTCTGGGGGCTCCTCACCACAGGGTGGGGACCCAGCAGTGACCCCAGCCTGCTCCCCAAATCCTGGTTCTTGGGAAGAGCCATGCCAGCATCCATCTGGGCAATGCCTGCGGCTCCCCCTCCTCTCCTGGGGACACTGGCTCCTGCCCAGTTTGCTGAGTGTGCTGGGTGAGCTGATTCCCTCTGGTCTCCCAGCCCCAAAAGGGGTGGGGAACAAACCTGCCCACCCTCAGAAGAGACCTGGCACACTCCAGCATGGGGCTGAGCCTTTGCAGCTGTGAACTGGTGCCGAACCAGCAGCACCAGCAGAGAACTGGGCAGAGCCCTCATGGCCAGGGGATGTGGGGGGCCTGGAGCTGCGACCGAATGCTGCTGGGGCCACCAGTAACTGTCCCTTGCTGTTCTCTTCCAGAGCAGGGTGAAGCTGCCCAGTCACACTGAAGTAAGGACATGGCTCTTCTGCTCCCCACTTGGCACTACTCTCCCCTTCCCTCCTCCCTGTCCCTTGTCCCTTGTGCTCTGGATTGGGGGCTCCCAGCTCAGTGTAGTGTCCTGTTGTGCTCTGTTTTGGGGACACCAGTGTCCCCAGCTCCCAGCCTGTCCACTGACTGGGGGAGATGGGAACAGTGAGGGTGGAATTAATGGGACAGAACTGGGTGGGCAGAGGGGTGGGCACAACGAGTTAATGGGGGCATACAAAATGAGGGCATGGAGGGGACAGACCCCTGCAGAAGGTACTGGTTAATGGGAGAGATGCTGAGGTTTCTGTGCTGGGAGGGACTGGAACTACTGGTGCTGGGAGAGGGAAGGTGGTGGAGGTCTCTGGGCCCCAGTTTATCCAACTGCATTTGCACACTGGAGGAGCTGAGGAGAGCTTGTGCTTAGCCCAGTCAGAGGTGCCAGCCCAGGGCAGTCAGCAGGATCTGCCCATCCAGGGGGTTGCTGTGCTCACGGGCCCCATGGAATGGCTCCATGGCCCCTGCCATGGTGGGGGCAGAGGTCAGGCAGAGGCAGCCTGGGTCTCTCACCTGGGAGTCTCCTGGAGTGCCAAGGGGCTGGGAACCTCCCTGGAGCTGGGCAGGGCTCAGTGTGGCCAGGGGCTGTTTGGTGGCTGTGGGGTACAGGCCACATCCTCCCCGTGCCTGCTGTCCCTCGCACTCGCTCTCTGCTCCCAGCGTGTCTGGTGTCCCAGTGGGCAGTGCCGTGCTGTGCCAGCCCTGCTGGGTGCAGGAGCAGGTCCTTGGAGCACAGGAGGCGGGATGGGACTCCTGGGCCGAGCTGCTTGTGCTGAGCAGAGCATGAGGCACCTGATGCCAGGATGACATCCTACCCTGGGGTCCCCAAGCCTGCAGCCTCACAGCTGTGCTGAGAATTGGGGCTGAACCGGGGGGCTGCCGGTGACCTGTGTCACCTTCCTGGCTGCTGTCCCCTGGAGGAGCCCCTGGAACTGCAGCAAGCTTCTGGCACGATGTGCCCAGCCTGGCCGTGCCCAGCCTGGCCGTGCCACCCCCAGCCCAGCTGCTCACCGGGGCTGTCCCTGTCTCTTTGCTCTCTGCAGGGCACACAGATGATTTTCAACGCGGCCAAGGAGCTGGGGCAGCTTTCCAAGCTGAAGGTGAGGGCTGGGGGGCTCGGCTGGGGGTCACCCAGCTGAAGGTGAAGGCTGGGGGTGCTGGGGTGCTCCCTGGTCTGGGGGGTGTGCCAGTGCCACTGCTGCCAGGACCTCAGTGCCCCTTGCTGGCTGGGCTGGGCTGGGCTGGGGGCAGCACAGCTGGTCCTGTGCTGAGAGCAGGGTTTGTGTCCCCCAGGACCACATGGTGCGTGAGGAAGCCAAGAGCCTGACCCCGAAGCAGTGTGCCGTGGTGGAGCTGGCACTGGACACCATCAAGGTGAGGGCACTCTGGGGAGTTTGGGGTGCCCCCGGGGCTCTGACCCTGAGGGGGCACAGGGAGCCCCTGGGGGACCCCCGCAGACCTGCTGAGCATCCTGAGGGCTGTCCCCCTCCAGCAATACTTCCATGCCGGCGGCGTGGGGCTGAAGAAGACATTCCTGGAGAAGAGCCCTGACCTGCAGTCGCTGCGCTACGCCCTGTCCCTCTACACGCAGGCCACGGATCTCCTCATCAAAACCTTCGTGCAGACCCAGTCGTCGCAGGGTAGGACGTGCTGCCCTGGCCCCCTCCTCCCCAGCAGCTTGGCTGCTCCATGGCCAGGAGCCACCTAGGCTCTGTCCCAGTGGGGCTGGGGTCCCAGCCAGGCTCACAGTGGGGGAGAGGTGGGTGGGGAAGGAAGGGCTTTCTCCTCCCATGCCTTGCAGGTGAAGAGGGGCCATGGGTGCCCAGCAGCAGCAGCATCATGGCACTTCCCAGTCCCCCACCACAAGAGCAGTGGGTCCCCAGTGCCAGGGCATTGCTGACTGGCATGGAAAAGGGGCCTGTGGGTGGGGGGAAGGCCACCCTCTGGCCAGTGTTGCAGTGTTTGTTCCCTCTGGATGGCCCCAGGCACTCAGCACAGACCAGTCACAGGGTCCACAGGATCTGGATGCAGTGCCAGGGTCTGTCCTGGGCATGCTGGGTGCCCAAGCCCCTGATCTGGGCTCCAGGGTGCTGGGGTGCAGTGCAGGATGCTGGGCACCTTCCTGGGCAAGATTAGCCCTCAGTTCTAAACCCTGCCCTTTATTCTGTCCCTTGGCTGCTTGAGGAGGGCCCTGAGATGCTCAGTGGTGGTCATGGCCACCGCAGGGTGCCTGAGCCAGGCTTGTCTGCGTCCTCGGGGAGTGGGACGTGCGTTTGCTGTCCGTGAGTCTCCCTCAAGGGACGTCTGTCCTGTCTGTGCCTTCTGTGCCAGCCATGTTGGGGGCGTGGGTTGGGTCTGGTGGGTGCCAGCACCCCTGGGTGTGCCCTGTCCCAGGAGCCCGCGCTCGGAGCTGGGGGTGCCTGGCACTCCTGTGTGGCTGCAGTGTTGTCCGGGTGCTTGGCCGTCAGTCTGTCTGCGAGATCTGATCTCTCTTTCTCTTTGTTTCCCCCCCTCCCTCACTGTTCCTGTTCCCCACACACGTCATCTCCTCCCTCCTCTTTTCCTCATCTCCTTCCTCCTCTCCTCTTCATCTCTTCACTCCTCCCTTCTTTTGCATCTCCTCCCTCCTCTCTTCGTTGTCATCTCCTTCATCTCCTTCCTCCTCTCTTTGTGTACTCTGTGCCGTGTCTCTGTCTCTTTCTCTCTCCTTCCCACTAGTTCATGGTGGGAAAGGGATTAGGTTTACCCTTAGTGAAGAGGTGTATCCTGAGAAGGGTACGTGTGCTACTCGCCCGCCCCTGCACCTGCCTGCCGCCGGCCTGGGCTAGTAACAGTCCCAGCACTGCGGGCTGGGGTGGCCTGGGGACCCCCCCTGCATCGTCGGCCTTGGGGACCCCCAGAATGGGCAAACTGTCACTCCCAGGGCTCCTTTGGGGGGAGTTTGGAGGAGCTGTGCTCAGCCATATTGACCACCCCCAGAGTGGGTCGGGGCTGTCCCCATGGGACTAGGGGTTTCTGCCCGCACACTCTGGGCACCCCACATCGTCCCCAGCACTGCTGCCTGGGGGTGGGCACCCACTATGACCTCCCCCTGGGACATGTGGCCCTAGGGGAGGTGATGCCACATCCTGTCCCCTTCCTGCCCACCCTGCTGCCCTTAGGACCATTACTAGCCCTGCTCTGGCGCGCTCTGCCTGGCCTGGGGTGCAGGGATTGATCCCCCACGGGCCCTGCTTGGCCTCCATCACACCCCGCTGGGGCGGGGGCTGCACCCCGCTTGGCCTTCCATGCCCAGAGCCCCCTCCCCTCCCACCATCGCCTCCATCCCGGCTCAGCATGCGGGGCAGGGGCCGGGGGGATGGAGGGGAGTGTGCCAGCCAGCCTTGGCCCAGCCTGGCACCCTCAGTGACATGTGGGGACACATCCTCCTTCCACTGCTATTCCCTCCCTGAGAGCTTCCCACTAAGCCCTGTTGGATCTCCGTGGCCCCATCAGACCCACAGAGCTCGTCCCTCTGCCTTGCCCTCCCGTCCTTCACCCATGGGTGCATGCACGACTCTGGGGTGGCATGGGGTGGGCTGACCTCTTGGCCAAAGGTCACTGAAGGTCCCCAGGCTCGGAGACCCCTGGGCTTGGGGGTCCCTGGGATGGAGGGGTGCGAGGGGTGGGTCAGCCTCAAGACACTGGTAGGGCTGTGGCTGCCCTGGCTGGGTCCCTCCTGCCCAGTGCTGTGCCCATGACACTGTCACCCCTCCATGGCCAGAGCTCAGGGAGCTGGGCCACTGTCCTCTGCCCCATCCTGGACAGGCCCCTCAGCCCTGCCTGGGCAAGAGGGGGTTCACAGGGGTGGGATGGCAGAGTCAGCCTGCTGCTGGGGGTGCCCTGCCATGTCCATCACAGCTGCTGTACCCACACTGCTGTGCCCACAACCCTTTGGGACACACCCTAATGCCCACCCCTTTCCACCTTTGGTGGGTGACCTGCCTCCTCAGTGGGGTTAGTGTTGGGCAGGGCATGTCAGCAGCAGTGGGAAAACAGGCACTTCCATCTCCTCCCTCTGTCCCAGGCGCTGGCGTGGATGACCCCGTTGGGGAGGTGTCCATCCACGTGGAGCTCTTGACCCACCCCAGCAGCGGCGAGCACAAGGTCACCGTCAAAGGTGGGTCCTGCTGGCCACGGTGCCGGGCTCTGGCAGGTGACAGTGCTCCCTGAGCCTCACCTGTCCCCTCCTTGCAGTGGTGGCTGCCAATGACCTCAAGTGGCAGACCTCGGGCATCTTCCGGCCCTTCATCGAGGTCAACATCATCGGGCCCCACCTCAGCGACAAGAAGAGGAAATTCGCCACCAAATCCAAGAACAACAGCTGGGCCCCCAAGTACAATGAGAGCTTCCAGTTGTGAGTGGCACCACGGGCTGGGGATGTGGGGACAGGCTGGGGCACGTGGGCACCTCCTGGGGTCTGCTCATCCCCAGTGGGATGTTTTAGGTATTTTCTCATTGGTAAAAGCAGGGAGGGGGGAACAGGAGTAAAAAGGAAAAGGCTTTTCTAGGGGTGGGGGACAGCAGCCACGGCTAGGGGTGGAGTGTGACCCCCTGTGCCGACCCTGCCCATCCCTTGCCCCCCTCAGCACGCTGGGGACAGAGACGGGCCCCGAGTGCTACGAGCTGCAGGTGTGTGTGAAGGATTACTGCTTCGCGCGGGAGGACCGCACGGTGGGCATCGCCGTGCTGCAGCTGCGGGACATCCTGCAGCGCCCCGGCTCCGCCTGCTGGCTGCCCCTGGGCCGCCGCATCCACATGGACGACACCGGGCTCACCGTGCTGCGCATCCTGTCCCAGCGCAACAACGACGAGGTGGCCAAGGAGTTCGTCAAGCTCAAGTCGGACACGCGCTCGGCCGAGGAGGGCAGCAGTTAGAGTCCTTTGGTCCCTGCAGCCCTCGCTCCCCGCTCCCGGCCCCCTGACAGATCCTCTAGCCGTGTATAAGCCATAGGAGTGGCCACAGAGGAGCTGCTGCCCCAGCCCTGGGGAGGGGGTGCTGTGGCTGCAGTGACAGACCCTCCCCTCCCTCCCTGGCCACGCTGGCTGGGTGACAGCGGTGCCAAGCACAGCCAGGCCCCCTCACACCCTGCAGGAGGGTGCTGGGGTTGGGGGCTGCAGGGAAGGGCTGGAGCTGAGCCTGGGTGTGCGGAGCAATCTGCCTTTCCCCAGCCTGCCTGAGATAGAGGAACCCCAGTGGCCCATCCCTGAACCTCCACTGTCCCAGCCAGCCCCAAACCCCACTGAGTGACACAAGGAAAGGGCTGTGGGTGGTGTGTGTGCCTCATGCCATGTGTGAGTGTTGGTGAGCGGCTGGCACAGCGTGATGGCCCCTTGTCCCCATCCCTGAGCATCGTGTTGTGTCCTGAGGTCGGGGCAGCTGCCAGCCCTGAGCACACACGTGTACATATGTAAATAGCTGTACATACAGGGCAGCTGACAGGCTGTGTCCTGCACCCGGAAGGGCTATTGGGGCTGTTGGGTTGGTGGGTGCAGCCCCCACGGGCCCTGCACAGGGTCCCCTCCCTGGCTGGCAGCAGCATCATCAGGGTCGGGAGCAGCAGGCAGCAGCCCCGGCCCATATCCTGTCTTCCCTGCCTTGCTGCCACCGTGGGCTACCCCACTGCCCCCCACAAGGTGCCAGGGCTCGGGGAGGCAGGGGCTGGGGGCACCAGAGCACAGGGACTCATTCCTCTTTGCTCTGGCCGGTGGAGACCAGCATCCCTGAGCAGCACAGCCCATGGGATCTCCTTGGCGCAAGCAAAACCCTTCCCACCCTGCCCCAGAGAATCCCTCCCTCCAGTCCCCCAGTAAGCACCAGTTCTGTGCCCCCCAGTTCCCCAGTGAGCACCATTTCTGTGTGCTAAGTGGTGTGCATGTCTCGTGTGAGTGCCTGGGAGGCCTGGGTGTGTGCTGTTGGGGTGGCCACCCCAGCTGGCCAGTGTGCCCCGAGTCCCGGGGCAGACAGAGGCCTCATGACCCCACAAGTCAATACAGCTCTCAGCCCCCTCCCATCCCAAAACAGGGTACCCCAAGTGACCCCCATGCTCCTTTACCTAGAGGGTTTGCCTGGGACCAAAGGGTTTCACTTTGCTCTCGTTTCTGTTCAATGTTTACACCCTTTTTTCTACCGGCTGCTCCTGCCCGGCCAGGCTGGGGCTCGGCCCCACAGCCGGCCGTGCTGCCCCTGGCCCTGTGCCCCTCCCCAGACTGTCCTGTTGGCATGTGATTGAACTGACCAATTCTGCTCCTGTAGCACAGTGTCACCGATGCCTGTGTGTCTGTCCCGCCCGCGGCGGCGGCTCCCATGGATGCATGACAGTGAGATGTTTTGCACTATTTTGAATTTTTTGGGCTCTGTAAAAATATTTTATTATAACTGACATTAAAAAGCACACCCTTCACTGTGTCTCCTGTGGGCAGTTGGGAGGGGAGAGGCACTTGGGGGATTCCCAGCCCCAGTCCCACCCCAGTGCAGCACTTCCACCTTTAAGGGGAAAACCAGGGATATCCAACCTCAAGAATAACCAGCTCCAAGGATAACCAGCTCCAAGGACCAATAGCCCAGGGATGATCCCTGCTGCTACTCAGCCTCCCTGAGGGTGCCTTTGCAAAACCGAGGATAGGTGTTAAATGGAATCACAGGAACTCAGAATCCTGGGATATCCTGAGCTGGAGGGACCCTCAGGGACCATCAGTGCAGCCCCTGTCCCTGCCCAGCCCCCAACAGCCCCACCCTGAGCATCCCTGAGAGCGCTGTCCAAACGCTTCTGCAGCTCTGGCAGCCTTGGGGCCGGGACCATTCCCTGGGGAGCCTGGGCAGTGCCCAGCACCCTCGGGGGGAAGAACCTTTCCCTGAGCTCCATGCCAGCCCTGACACAGCTCCAGCCCTTGCTGGGCTCCTGGCCCTGTCCCAGAGCAGAGTCAGCCTCTGCCCTCGGGAGGAGCTTCAGGGCTGGGACAGACTGTCCTGGGAGGTGACACTACTCCCAAGCACAATGCTGGTAATTCCCAGGCATGGGAGTGATCAGGGACAGCCAGCACAGCCTCATGGAGGGCAAACCCGTCCCTCACTGACCTCATTTCCTTCCATGATGGGCTGACTCCATCAGCAGATAAAGGATGAGCTGTTGATGGCACCTGTCTGGACTTCTTTGAGGGTTTTGACACACTCCCTCCAAACACTTTCCCCACTAAATTGGAATGATGTGGATTTGATGGATGCAGGGCCCTGATGACATACAGAGAGAGCTGAGCTGTTCCTGTGGGGCTGCCACCAGGCTTTGCTAGAATCATGGAATGGCTTAGGCTGAAAGGGAGTTTAAAGCTCAAGTCCAACCCCATCCTTGTTCCTGGGCTCTTGTCTTTTTCCAGTGATCCTCGATGGGATACACCCTTTCTTGAGGTTTTCTAGATTAATTAATTAGCTTTACTCATCATAATTTCACATGGGGCTCCTGTCCCTATGTGAAAGGAGAGCAGAGGTTCCCTGGGAGGCCATGGTAGCACAGGCTGTGCATGGGGAGCAGAGATGCACCTGGAGGACCCTGAGCAGAGCAGGAGGATGTGCCCTGGGGGAGCTCTGAGCAAAGGCTGTGCTGGGGCAGGCTCCTGGCAGCACCTGAGGCTGGAACAGCTCATGCAGAACCTGAGAGATTCATCCATGTTGGAGGTTCCATGGGAGGAACCCCACTCTAGAGCAGGGGAAGAGGAGGAGGAAGGAGCAGCAGAGACAAGGGGTGATGACTGAGCACAATCTCCATTTCCCATCCCCCTGTACAGCTGTGGAGGTGGAGAATTTGGGAGGGAGTTGAGCCTGTGGAGAAGGGAGAGGTGGGGAGAGGTTGTTTTATGATTTACTTTTATTTGCCATGACCTTAGAGAAATTGGTTAACAAGAATTTAACAGCTGCCCCCTGTGAGCAGGACAATAAATAATGTCCATGAGAGGGTTGTCCTCAAATCCTGTTCAGTAAATTCAAGTAAAGATCTGAGTGAGTCTGGTGGCCTCTTGGTCTGTGAGTTCTGGGATGCAATGCTGAGCACTGGAAAACCCAAACCCATCTCAGCTGGGAGAATGGAGGCCCCTCCCAGCCAGAAGCATCTGTAACCAAACTCTTTTAAGCCTGGAGAAGAGAAGGCTCTAAAGAGACCTCAGAGCACCTTTTAGTGCCCAAAGGGGCTCCAGAAGAGCTGGAGAAGGACTTTGGACAAGGGCCTGCAGGGACAGGACAAGGTGAAATGGCTTCCCACTGCCAGAGGGCAGGATTGGCTATTACTGGTCCATTTTCCCATCATCAAATCTCACTTCAGTCACACAGTGGAAAATAGTTGGGTTCTTGAATTTAAATTAAAGTCCCTCTGAGCCCTGACTCTCATCATCCTACCACCTTCATGCAATTCTCAGTCCTAAGGTTCCTAAAGTCATTATAACTCCAGAGGAGGACACAGCATTTTCATTTTCTGCTCCTGGAGTAAATCCTGTTTATGAGGAAAGGGAGAGGCTTGGCTTCAGGAGATATTGCAATTCCTCAGAGGAATTCCTTGAGAGAGGATGCTGTGGGCAGTGTTTAACAGGAACTGCACAGGTGGGTCAGGGAGGAGTGTACAATTCTTTACTCCTTCTCATGAGAAGCCCAACTGTGATTAACTGTACCAAACCTTTCTAGAAATGCTCCTGTTCCAGCTGGTGGCATTACTCCTGCCAACACTCCTAACCTAGCAGGCTGAGAAGCTAAAGTCTGCATGTCATCAGCTAAGCTAGGTCATTCAAATAAATCCTCCCTGGAAGGATTCCTGGAATCCCAGGAAGCAGATAAGTCTATTCCAAGCCTGCTGACCACCCCTTCTCTAGGGGCTAAAGAGCTTCCTCACACCTCCCTCCCTCACTCCTTAAACTCCCTCCCAGCACCCTGCAAACAGCCTCAAGGCCACAGTTACATGCAAAGACTTTTATTAGCTTCAAAGGATTAAAAGGGCCACACAACCCATGAAAACTCAAAGGGTGCTGAACCCCTGCTCTCATGGCCTTCCCAAACTTCCGAGGGTTCAGGCAGCTCAAAACGGGACACTGGCCTTGGGCTCAGGGGTGCCAGGGAAGGCCAGGCTGGGCTCCCAGGGATTGGGAGCTCATCCAGGTGCAGGGGAGGTGCTGAAGGGCAGCTGCACAGGGAAGATGTGCTTGGTGTCCCCCAGGAGCTGGGCAATCCCTCCCCGTGCTGGTCCTGCACTGCCTCTGCAGGGACAATGGTCAGGTCAGGAGTGTCCCCGTGTGGGGGTGTCCATGCAGGGAGCCCCCCAGGCCCCATCACCTCCACCCAGCTGAGGAAGAGGGGGCTGAGGTGCTACTGCTACCCCATGGCTGTGCTCAGAGGATCTTCACAGCCTGGAGGGGAGCATGGGGACAGGGACAGGGACAGGGACAGGGACAGGGACAGGGAAGGGCTGGGCCATCCTGGCACTCCAGGTGCAGCATGGTCCCCAGCCAGGGCAGGCTCCAGCCTGGAGGCTCCAGTTTCCCTGCCAGGCCCTCACCCTGTGCAAGGCCACCTCCTCCTGCGGGTTCCCACACTCCTGCTCCAGGTGGGCACATTTCTGCACCAGGCTCCAGCAGCTCCTGCTTCTTCTCCAGCTCCTGCAGCCGCCTCTGTCTGTGCTGCAGTGCTGTGGGGACAGACACGGCTCTATGGGGATAGACACGGCTCTATGGGGATAGACACGGCTCTATGGGGATGGACACGGCTCTATGGGGATGGACACGGCACCCCCCTGTGGGGATGGACACGGCACAGGGGGGATGGACACGGCTCTATGGGGATGGACACGGCTCAGGGGGCACAGTCATAGTACTGTGGGGGGACAGACATGGCTCAGGGGGGACGGACAAGGCTCGAGGGGGACAGACACGACCCCTCAGAGAAGGGATGTGCAGACACACAGCCAGCCTGCAGGACCTGCCCATACCCAGGGGCATGAGGGGGTCAGAGGACCCCGTTTACCTTCCAGGTCCTGTGACTGCTCCAATGTGCGCTGGATCAGAGCATCCTTCTCCTTCCCCAGCTGCAGCTGCACTGCCTCCATCGCCCCTGAGCACTGCAGGAAGGCAGAGGGGAGTTACAGCCTGATCCCTGCACCACTGCATGTTCCCAGGAGAGCCACTTGGAGCCCCAGAAGAGCAGGAACATCCCCCACAGATCTGCCTAAGCTCCTTGACCTCCTGGCCCAGGCAGTTGTGCCAGCTGCTGGCCCTCGGCATCACGGGCCATGTCCTCCTGCAGCCACTGCATCTCACCCACGGGCACTGCATCTCACCCACGGGCACTGCATCTCATCCCTGGGCACTGCATCTCATCCCCGGGCACTGCATCTCATCCCTGGGCACTGCATCTCATCCACGGGCACTGCATCTCATCCCCGGGCACTGCATCTCATCCCTGGGCACTGCATCTCACACACGAGCACTGCATCTCATCCACGGTCACTGCATCTCATCCCTGGGCACTGCATCTCATCCACGGGCACTGCATCTCATCCCTGTGCACTGCATCTCATCCCTGGTCACTGCATCTCATCCCCAGGCACTGCATCTCATCCACGGTCACTGCATCTCATCTATGGGCACTGCATCTCATCCACGGGCACTGCATCTCATCCCTGTGCACTGCATCTCATCCCTGGTCACTGCATCTCATCCCCGGGCACTGCATCTCATCCCCGGGCACTGCATCTCATCCCTGGGCACTGCATCTCACACACGAGCACTGCATCTCATCCACGGTCACTGCATCTCATCCCTGGGCACTGCATCTCATCCACGGGCACTGCATCTCATCCCTGTGCACTGCATCTCATCCCTGGTCACTGCATCTCATCCCCGGGCACTGCATCTCATCCCTGGGCACTGCATCTCACACACGAGCACTGCATCTCATCCACGGTCACTGCATCTCATCCCTGTGCACTGCATCTCATCCCTGGTCACTGCATCTCACCCCCAGGCACTGCATCTCATCCCCGGGCACTGCATCTCATCCCCAGGCACTGCATCTCATCCCTGGGCACTGCATCTCATCCCCGGGCACTGCATCTCATCCCTGGGCACTGCATCTCATCCACGGTCACTGCATCTCATCCCTGGGCACTGCATCTCATCCCTGGGCACTGCATCCCATCCACAGGCACTGCATCACATCCATGGGCACTGCATCTCATCTATGGGCACTGCATCTCATCCACAGGCACTGCATCTCATCCACGGGCACTGCATCTCATCTATGGGCACTGCATCTCATCCCTGTGCACTGCATCTCATCTATGGGCACTGCATCTCATCCCCAGGCACTGCATCTCATCCCCAGGCACTGCATCTCATCTATGGGCACTGCATCTCACCCCCAGGCACTGCATCTCATCCCCAGGCACTGCATCTCATCCCTGGGCACTGCATCTCATCTATGGGCACTGCTTCTCATCCCTGTGCACTGCATCTCATCTATGGGCACTGCTTCTCATCCCTGTGCACTGCATCTCATCCCTGGTCACTGCATCTCATCCCCAGGCACTGCATCTCATCCACGGTCACTGCATCTCATCCATGGGCACTGCATCTCATCCCCGGGCACTGCATCTCATCTATGGGCACTGCATCTCACCCCCAGGCACTGCATCTCATCCCCGGGCACTGCATCTCATCCCCAGGCACTGCATCTCATCCCTGGGCACTGCATCTCATCCCCGGGCACTGCATCTCATCCCTGGGCACTGCATCTCATCCCTGGGCACTGCATCCCATCCACAGGCACTGCATCACATCCATGGGCACTGCATCTCATCTATGGGCACTGCATCTCATCCACAGGCACTGCATCTCATCCACGGGCACTGCATCTCATCTATGGGCACTGCATCTCATCCCTGTGCACTGCATCTCATCTATGGGCACTGCATCTCATCCCCAGGCACTGCATCTCATCCCCAGGCACTGCATCTCATCTATGGGCACTGCATCTCACCCCCAGGCACTGCATCTCATCCCCAGGCACTGCATCTCATCCCTGGGCACTGCATCTCATCTATGGGCACTGCATCTCACCCCCAGGCACTGCATCTCATCCCCGGGCACTGCATCTCATCCCCAGGCACTGCATCTCATCCCTGGGCACTGCATCTCATCCACGGGCACTGCATCTCATCCCTGGGCACTGCATCACATCCATGGGCACTGCATCTCATCTATGGGCACTGCATCTCACCCACGGTCACTGCATCTCACCCCCAGGCACTGCATCTCATCCCCAGGCACTGCATCTCATCCCTGGGCACTGCATCTCATCCCCGGGCACTGCATCTCATCCCTGGGCACTGCATCTCATCCACGGTCACTGCATCTCATCCCTGGGCACTGCATCTCATCCCTGGGCACTGCATCCCATCCACAGGCACTGCATCACATCCATGGGCACTGCATCTCATCCCTGGGCACTGCATCTCATCCATGGGCACTGCATCTCATCCCCAGGCACTGCATCTCATCCCCGGGCACTGCATCTCATCCCCAGGCACTGCATCTCATCCCTGGGCACTGCATCACATCCCCAGGCACTGCATCTCATCTATGGGCACTGCATCTCATCCCTGGGCACTGCATCTCACACACGAGCACTGCATCTCATCCACGGTCACTGCATCTCATCCCTGGGCACTGCATCTCATCCATGGGCACTGCATCTCATCCCTGTGCACTGCATCTCATCCCTGGGCACTGCATCCCATCCACAGGCACTGCATCTCATCTATGGGCACTGCATCTCATCCCCAGGCACTGCATCTCATCCCTGGGCACTGCATCTCATCCATGGGCACTGCATCTCATCCCCAGGCACTGCATCTCATCCCCGGGCACTGCATCTCATCCCCAGGCACTGCATCTCATCCCTGGGCACTGCATCTCATCCCTGGGCACTGCATCTCATCTATGGGCACTGCATCTCATCCCCAGGCACTGCATCCCATCCACAGGCACTGCATCTCATCCATGGGCACTGCATCTCATCCCCGGGCACTGCATCTCATCCCTGGGCACTGCATCACACACGAGCACTGCAGCTCCTCAGCCTGGGCAGCCCTGAGCTCTTAGAGCTGCTCCTGCTCCTCCTCTCCTCTCCTCTCCTCTCCTCTCCTCTCCTCTCCTCTCCTCTCCTCTCCTCTCCTCTCCTCTCCTCTCCTCTCCTCTCCTCTCCTCTCCTCTCCTCTCCTCTCCTCTCCTCTCCTCTCCTCTCCTCTCCTCTCCTCTCCTCTCCTCTCCTCTCCTCTCCTCTCCTCTCCTCTCCTCTCCTCTCCTCTCCTCCTGGGCCTGAGGTTAGGGGCAGAGCTGATGCCCTCTGGTTTTGCTTTTTCTTTCTTTTCTCTGTTATCTCTATTGGTCACCCATACACTTGTAACTCTGTAGCCTATTTTATTAGTACCTAGTTTTCCCAGTACCTTTCCATGGCCTTTCCCTTAGCAGAAAAACAAAACAAATTCCAAAGCCCAAGCCCTGGGAGGTGCAGGGCTGCTCTGCTATCTTGGTTCTTCCTGGGAGCCAAGGCCGAGAACAACTATTCCAGATACATTTTCATAGACAAAGTACAGCCAGTGCCAGCAGGGGGACTCCAGAGAGGGGGTTTGACCTGAGGGGAAATTAAATCACCACTTGTCCTCCTAATTGGTGCTTTTTATCAATTATGCTAATTTCCTAAAACCTATAAATATGCACTCATCCCTGGGGGGTTTGGCTTTTGTGGACATCTTTCCATAACTGCCTCTGAAGGCTCTTATGGTGGAATAGAGAAAATAAAGATCCATTCTTATATTACCTCCTTACTAAAATTAACTTGAGTTTCATTTCCAGGTTGGAAAAAAGGCAAAAGAGCATCAGGCAGGGCTGGGAACAGGAGCAGGGACACATGTCACACTTGTCACATCACTGAGAGCCCCGTGGACTCAGGGGCTGCCCCTCTGTAATGAAACCCCATTTCCCACCACCCCTTTGGAGTTCTGAGCCTTGGGATCCCCCCCACTGAGCTCAGGCCTGGGAGAGCAGCTCTCCCATGGGCTCTAAAGCATGGCAAAGCTCCTGGGACGTCCCTCCCTTCCCCACCCCCAGGCTGGTCCCCACAGCAGGATTACCCTGCCCTGGTTCCTCCAGCTCCCAGACAGGATCACACCACCTCCCTCATCCTCCAGAGACAGCCCAGAACTGGAGCAGTGGCAGAGCAGAGAAACCCAGACGGTGGAAAGGGACACTGCCAGCAGCAGAGTGGAACATGTCACACCAGAGCTGTCCCTGGCACATGGCACGGCTGCACCCAGGAGAGTCCCACCCGTCCCGATGCCACCAAGGAGCACAGAAACCCAGCAGCAAAGCCCAGAGGCACAACTTCTCCTGGGGACCATGTCAGGAAATCAGCTCCTGCCCCAGGCCAGGAGTCAGGGGAACAGGACCAGGTGAGGGGTGGTCAGCACAAAGCACTGCCCCTGCCCCTGGGACCCTCCAGCTCCTCCAGCCTGCTCAGCTGGGTCACCTCCGTCTCCTGCCCTGTGAGCTGCTTGTGCTGCTCGACTGGGACAGAGCCTGGGTCACCACAGCCTTGCAGAGCCACAACACCCGTGGGGCAGAGCTGGGGCAGTGGCACCACCGGCACCCCCAGAGGGGACCCGGGCACCCCCTGCCCTGCCGCGCTCCCGGCTCTCGGTGATGGCACCAGCCCGGTGCAGCTGCAGGAATGAGGGGGGCACGAGCATCCACAGAGTTCTCTGCACACCAGGGCAGCTCTGGTCCTCTGCAGCATCCCCACAAACCCGCAGGGGAGCAGGGAGCAGGGCAGGGAACACAGAGCCAAGAGGGGAACAGGGAGCAGGGCAGGGAACACAGAGCCAAGAGAGGAACAGGGAGCAGGGCTGGGAACACAGAGCCAAGAGGGGAACAGGGAGCTGGGCAGGGAACACAGAGCCAAGAGAGGAACAGGGAGCAGGGCAGGGAACACAGAGCCAAGAGGGGAACAGGGAGCAGGGCAGGGAACACAGAGCCAAGAGAGGAACAGGGAGCAGGGCAGGGAACACAGAGCCAAGAGAGGAACAGGGAGCAGGGCAGGGAACACAGAGCCAAGAGGGGAACAGGGAGCAGGGCAGGGAACACAGAGCCAAGAGAGGAACAGGGAGCAGGGCTGGGAACACAGAGCCAAGAGGGGAACAGGGAGCTGGGCAGGGAACACAGAGCCAAGAGAGGAACAGGGAGCTGGGCTGGGAACACAGAGCCAAGAGAGGAACAGGGAGCTGGGCTGGGAACACAGAGCCAAGAGGGGAACAGGGAGCAGGGCAGGGAACACAGAGCCAAGAGGGGAACAGGGAGCAGGGCAGGGAACACAGAGCCAAGAGGGGAACAGGGAGCAGGGCAGGGAGCACAGAGCCAAGAGAGGAACAGGGAGCTGGGCAGGGAACACAGAGCCAAGAGGGGAACAGAGCTGAGCGAGGGGTGGCAGAGCCCAGAGAAGGGACAGCAAGGGCTGAGAGGAATGGCAGAGAGCAGGGCAAGGAGGGGCTCCCTGGGCAGAGGGAGGACAAAGCCCCGGCGACAGCCCAGAGTCCGGCACTGCCATGTGTCCCCAGCACTGCCGTGTGTCCCCAGCGTGTCCCCAGCGTGTGTCCCCAGACCTGCCATGTGTCCCCAGCACTGCCATGTGTCCCCAGCCCTGCCGTGTGTGCCCAGCGTGTCCCCAGAGTGTCCCCGCTCAGCTGGGCCAGCCCGGGCGTGGCACTGCAGGCACAGCTCGGCTCTGCCGTCCCGCCCCGCAGGCTGCCCCAGCTCCTCCAGCCCGAAACACACTTTGCTCTTCCCACTCTGGTACCTGCTGGAGTCCTGCGGCAGAGCCAGAGCCAGGACAGAGCATCTGCAGAGGGATCCTTCCCATCCAGCCTCTCCAGAGGCAGAGCTCATCCCAGCTCACGCATTTCTGTGCCTCATGGGCACCAACACACGGGGAAAGCACCTGCAAGGGGTGCTCTGGTGCCACAGCTGCATCCCCAGGCAGGACCTTTGCTTGAAGCAGTGTCCCAAGGGCAGCGCTGCAGCTCTGCTTCGTGTTGGTGCCTTTCAGCTTGTCTCTGTTCACAGAGGCCTCTCCAAGAACTCCTGGTACATCCATCTGTGGGGTCAGAGTGGGGTCAGAGGCGTCGCAGCTGGAGAGGGGTGTAAGGAAAATTAATCCACAAACACCAGAGGTTTATGTCCAAAAAGGAGACAGAGGAGTCCTTTTTGCTTTATTCGAATAAAGGGAGAGGCCATGGGGCATTCCCCTGGGATCTCTCGAATTTTTGGAGGACGCAGCCTCCCTTTTTATCCTAATTTCCCGGCCGCTTTTCCCTCTCTCTTTCCCCATTGGCTGAGGTACTCGAGAGGCACAGACTTCCCGGAACGCCTGACACCTGACATTCCCCTCTAATGTATAACCCTCCCTTTTAATTTTTAATTCTTGTAGAATTCATAGTTTCCCCCGCTTTTGCTTCTTTCATCTTCTGTTATCCAATTTCATTTACCAGCAAACCTACAGTTTGTTTGTAAAGGCAAATATCTTTTTCCATTCACCAATCAGTGTAATCCCTCCCATTGTTTCTTTTATCTCTAGGTGCTAACTTTATCTACCAACAGATTTACAATTTATTTGTAAAGACAAATGTAACATTCCTCTCAATCCCTCCTCTTTTTATTTTTAGTAATTGTCTTTACAAACTTTAGCTATCATTGTCTTAATTTCTTGTTCTTGTGTCTTTTTTGGTTTTGCAATTATTTGCAATGACATCAATTTCTGTCCTTTTGTAGCCATCTCTGGGTCAGTAGGCATGGCTATAACCTGCATCCCCTTGATCACATGTTGAATAAGTTGTACTATGCAAGGAATCATGCATGGTAAAAAGGTTAGAGTTGCTACAGCACATAAGAGGAAAAAAAGCAGTTGTTTAACCCACAGTCCACCAGGTAGCCATGAAAACATGTCCCATTCCCATCCTTTCCATGTTTGGACAGGTACATGAGCTAACTTTCTTATTCCTTTTGCTATTTGTTTCACCACTTTTCCATTGTCATCTATTTGCAAACAGCAATTTGAGTCATTTAATTTGCCACACACCCCCCCTTCTTCTGCTAATAAATAGGTTAATACCATCCGGTGTTGGAATATTGCATTTCTCATCTGAGTAGATTGGTCAGCAAGAGCTGTAGCTGTCTGGTTACTTACTATTTCAAAGACAGCTTGTAACCTAATTATTCGATTTAAATTATAAATGGGCTCTCTGGCACCTGATATTAATTCATTAGGATTCCAAGTGGCTGGTCCATAGTGTTGTATGATTCGTTCAGGTGGCCATTCATCATCACCCCACTTTTGGGTGCTCCCCCCAGCCAGGGATACATCAATCGACCGCTTTTCCCTAATTAGATCATCATATACCTTGATTCCTAACTGGTTTCCCTGAACCTGTGGTAGCAGAAAGAACAGAGGTCTGATATACCCCACATAACATATCCCTGACCAGTTTGGGGGTAACCTGCGATAGGCGTGTTGGCCACAAATCCAGTAATGCCCTTTTAAAGCCCGGTCCCGTTGGCAAAGGGACCTTCCCAATGTTCATGATCCACTGGGGAGTCAAAATACAGCTTGCTTCCTGGGCCTAGTGGTCCCCCAACAATAGTTTCCCCACCATAGGAATCACAGTATTTGCACTTCCATGCTCCCACATGAGGTTTCCAGCTGCAGTTACATCCCAGATCTGTCTTATTAGATTTGGACCAGAACCTGCTAAAAAGAGTTCGAGTTCCATTCCGGTGTTGCCACTTCCACTGATAGTCACGAACGACATGTGTCCTACTTGTGGAATTATCGCGGGGGCAGCTTAAAAATAAGGAGTCAAAAAAACTTATCCCTTCCCACTGCTTTACAGCCTTCCAAATTTTTCTGGTAATTATGGTAGGAACACTTTACCCAGCTACCATTTGAGAGCTTAACATGAGTTTGATTCCATCTGCCCTGATATCTGGAACAATCATAAGGAAGACAGTTGGGAGTCCAACAATCTAAACCCAAAGATAAAGTCCAGTCACAAACACTTTTTCCCACGTATTTGCTTCCTGTTCTATTTAGACAATAACTTCCTCTTTCAGAAGAATGAAGCTGCCATGGACTTCCTTCTTCATCCCAGAATCCTGTTCCATTATGGACCTCACTCAGGGTGCTAACCCACCATTTAGGTTCGACTGGGCTGGCCACCCGTGGCCAGTTTTCAGATCCCCCCTGGCCCCCCACAGACCCAGCAATTGCTAAGGTTAAAGGTTTTTGCTACTTCTTCTCCTAAAGTTAAAAACTTATTTTCCCATTCGTGGCCCCACCCTAACTGACAGTATAAAGGTAAGATTATTAAGAGAAACATTCTAATGGTGTTATGTAATTCCCCAAACTAATTTTGACTTTCACGTTGTTTTCTGCACCTGTGGTTAGTGAAGGCACAGAAACAGCCCAACACAAAGAAAACAGTGACAGCAAAGGGCTGGCCCCCCAGCCAGACTGGAGATCCGAGAGGAGGGATGCCCACACAGACTTTCAGCAGGCAGTCCGTGGGTGGGCACACGAGGCTTCCCTCGATGTCAACGCACTTGCTACTGCTCCAGTCCGCCCCTGCGGAGTGTCAGTCGTGGCTTCCTGTCCCTCTCCTCCAGATGAGATGTCCAAATCTCTGGGGCTTCAGAGATCTTGACCCGAGTATGATGGGTCCACCCGTGTTCAGCTGTCTTGACGGCTGTTTCTGTGGTCAGCAACACCTGGAACGGTCCACGCCACTTCACCACCAGCGGTGCTTCTTTATACTCTTTAATTAGGACCCAGTCTCCTGGCTGGATGTTGTGAACAGCAAAGTCCAAAGGCAGGGTCTGTGCTAGCTGAGCCTCCGGTGAGATTTTCACTGGTCCTTCCCTGCGGACTCTTCACGGACCCCTGGTCCGCCACTCGTCTGTCTCCTGGACAGTCTCGGGAACCCAATCAATCGCCCGGGGCCAGCTGGCACCCAGGGGAGCTGATCACCGAAACTGGGTGAGGCGCGCCTTCAGCTCCACCCGCTGCCTGCCGCCCCGGACGGTGGAAATATCCCGGACGAGCCCCCAAATTGTAAGGAAAATTAATCCACAAACACCAGAGGTTTATGTCCAAAAAGGAGACAGAAGAGTCCTTTTTGCTTTATTCGAATAAAGGGAGAGGCCATGGGGCATTCCCCTGGGATCTCTCGAATTTTTGGAGGACGCAGCCTCCCTTTTTATCCTAATTTCCCGGCCGCTTTTCCCTCTCTCTTTCCCCATTGGCTGAGGTACTCGAGAGGCACAGACTTCCCGGAACGCCTGACACCTGACATTCCCCTCTAATGTATAACCCTCCCTTTTAATTTTTAATTCTTGTAGAATTCATAGTTTCCCCCGCTTTTGCTTCTTTCATCTTCTGTTATCCAATTTCATTTACCAGCAAACCTACAGTTTGTTTGTAAAGGCAAATATCTTTTTCCATTCACCAATCAGTGTAATCCCTCCCATTGTTTCTTTTATCTCTAGGTGCTAACTTTATCTACCAACAGATTTACAATTTATTTGTAAAGACAAATGTAACATTCCTCTCAGGGGGAAGCACCCAGGAACACCTGGAGGGGTATCCTGAGGCACTGGTCAGGATTGTCTCCAGGACCCCCCAGGCTCCACCACTTATCTGGAATCGAACCTGGGGCACAGAGGGGCTGGTGCAGAACAGGTCCTGGCAGCTTGGCACACCCCAAACCATGCAGGGCAAGAGGGACAGCGAGTGGAGGGACAGCAGTGCCCACCAGCCTCCCCATCCCCATCCCTCTGGCCAGGCACTCACACCAGGGGCTGTTCCACTGCTGGGGTTGGTACAGCAGAGGTGTCATGGGGATGGTGCTGCCCAGCTCCTCCACCAGCTCAGGGAGGCTTTGAACTGCAGGGGACAAGGCAGGGGGGCTCAGGGCCAGCAGGAAGCCCCGGGGGCTCAAGGAGATCCCCAGGGCACACAGAGCTCCTGGTGGGGCCAGCACACCCTCCCCCAGACCTGCCTGGAGAGGGATTTCTTGCTCTTCTGTCTCAGGGCAGGGACCTGTGGCCAGAGCAGCCAGGCCCCTGACCCTGTGGGACTGCAGGGACATGGGGACAGCCCTGTCCTCCAGGAAGAGCTTGGTGAGGAGGGCAGACTGCCCAGAGAGAGCAGAGCCACAGCCCCAAAACCCACCCAGACACACAGCCCAGATGTGCTAGACCCAGCTGTGCCCCTCCTGCCCCAGGAACAGCCCCAAGCACCTTCCCAGGTGAGCTCAAGAACCTTCCCACGTGCTCCTTACTTCTTCCAGGTGCATAGAGGGTGGAAGGGAGACACAACAGCATTACAGACATGGAAGCAGCAGGAACTTTAAGGATTCTGAGCAGGGACATGGCCAAGGTGGATCCCAAAACGGGGAAGCTGAAGCAAGGGGAATGGAGCAGGGAGCACACACAGCTCATGACACACACACGCAAACAGCTGGAGCTGTGTCAGGGCTGGCATGGAGCTCAGGGAAAGGTTCTTCCCCCCGAGGGTGCTGGGCACTGCCCAGGCTCCCCAGGGAATGGTCCCGGCCCCAAGGCTGCCAGAGCTGCAGGAGCGTTTGGACAGCGCTCTCAGGGATGCTCAGGGTGGGGCTGTTGGGGGCTGTTGGGGGCTGTTGGGGGTTGTTGGGGGCTGTTGGGGCTGTTGGGGGCTGTTGGGGGCTGTTGGGGGCTGTTGGGGGTTGTTGCTCTGTGTGGGGCTGGCACACAGGGATTCACCTCCTGCACCATCTCAGCTCCCACAGCCACCCAGCACCTGCTCAGCACCTGCCCAGGGGCTCTCACCTGGCTGGCTCCACAGCCCCGTGGGAACAGCATCCCTGCTCTTCTGCCCTCACACTGGTTCCACCTGGCAGGACACAGCCCCTGCACCAGCCTCAGCCTGCAGCTTCCCAGGCCAGTTTGGTGCAGGGCTCTGCTTGGACACAGCCCAAGCACTTGGGCAATGTCTGTGCAGGAGTCAGAAGTGGTGGCCACACAGCTTCTCTCATCCTGCTGTGAGGCTGCTGATGGGAACCAGCACAGTTTCCACAGTTTTTCCCTCAGATGAGGAGCTTCAGCCCAGCAGGATCCACCTCCCCCCTGGGAGGGTGCAGAAGGTGCCATCATGATCTCCAGAGAGGGGACCATTTGTGCACAGCCCCTCCCCAGCCCACCCCACCCACAGCATCCCCTACCTTTCCAGCAAAGTGGGAGACAATGAAAGCATCCACGGGCCTCTGGTGTTTTTGGGAGTGGGAGATACTGAGGTGGGTCTGATAAAGCTTCTGGGCCCAGCTCCCATCACTGCCTTGAGGCATCTGGAAAGCAAGGAGGTCAGAGGGGGCAGTGGGGGGCTCTGGTGGTCACAGCAGCCTGTTCCCAGCAGATCTCACCCCCCTTGACTCCTCATTCTGCAGGTCCAGGATGCCAAGCAGGCACAGAGGGTGACAAACACCCAAGGAATCACCTCAGTCGTGTCACTCCTCCCAGTCCAGCCTGAAGATGTGCTGGAAGGCAGAGACAGGACACCAGGAGCAGCCAGGAGGGGACAAAGGTGCTCAGCCCCCAGGCAGTGACTTGGTTTCCACATGAGCCCTGAGCAGCCCTTTCTGTGCAGCACTCTGGGAGAGAGCAGGGGCTGTGCTGAGCCCTGGGCTTGCAGACGCAGAATCAGCAGGGACATGCCAGGCCCCCCTCAGTAGCTCCCAGCAAAGGGACACCCCTGGGGACACCCCTGGGGACACCCCTGGGTGATACCACCGGGTTAAAGCACTGCTGGAGCTTCTCGTTGGTGCAGTTGATGCAGAACTGCTCAAAACTGTCACATCTCAAACCTGTGGGCAGCAGAGACCAGTGTGAGGCACCTCCCAGCAGAGCCTCCTCAGCCCAGCTGTCCCCAGTGCAGGGACAGGCACAGCTGTGCCCAGCTGCAGCTGGGTCAGGGTCAAGTTCTTCCAGCCAGGAGAGGGGAGCTGCTCTTGCCATAGGTGACAATGGAGGTGTGGTGACCCCTCAGTGATCCAGGGCACTGCTGACCCTCCTCCCCATCCAGACCTGTCTGTGCCTGTGCTTGGCCAGGGCATCCCAGGAGCCCAGGGCCTGCAGGGACAGCAGTGACACCTGTGACACCCCACACCCTGCAGGGCACAGGACAGCCCCAGGGCCTGCAGGGACAGCAGTGACACCTGTGACACCCCCACACCCTGCAGGGCACAGGACAGCCCCAGGGCCTGCAGGGACAGCAGTGACACCTGTGGCAGGTGCAGCAAGGGAGGGGTCCCTCATACCCACCCACCCGAGGAACCCCCAGACCCCCCACAACCCAGGAAGCAGAGGGATGGAATTCTCACTAACAGCCAGGCTCCCCAGCACTCTTAGCCCAGGGTCAGGGTGAGGACAGGGGGCAGCCACCCCTGGGGACAGCCCTGCCCACCTTGCTCAGCCAGGGCCAGGAGGAACCAGGGAGTGCCAGGTGCTCTCCGAGTCTTGGCATCTCTGAAGCTCTGGGCACTGGCAGGAGGAGTGGAAGGACCCTGCCCCACCTGTGAGACCCAGCACAGCCCTGCCCCATGGGGCTCCAAACCACCCCCCAACCAGCCCTGGGCATCCAGCAGGAAGGCAGGGATGGGATATTGGGAACGAGTCTTGCCCTGTGACAGGGTGCCCAGAGCCCACGGCAGGAAGTGTTCCAGGCCAGGTTGGACAGGGCTTGGAGCAGCCTGGGATAGTGCCAGGTGTCCCTGCCCATGGCAGGGGACAGAAGGAGATGGGCTTTAAGGTCCCTCCCCACCCAAACCATTCTGTGGTTGTCACCAGCAGAGCCCCCTCCAGCACTTTGGCACTGGCCAGCATGGCAGAGATGGGGGTCGTGGGGACTTGTGGGGACATTCACAGAGAGCCAGGCCATGGAGCTCAGGCAGAGATGTGGTAGTTCATCTCTTTTGCCTGTGGATGAACAGAGTCACCTTGAAGTCAGGTCACCATGGGCCACCCTGCAGCAGCACTGCAGCCCCAGATTTGGGGGCAGGAGACACCTTCCCCTGTCCCAGCTCAACTCAGCAGCACTGGGGTCACATCCCCAGGGATGCCCAGGAAGAACAACCTCCCACTGGAAGGGCTGGGACCCACTCAGCTCCATCCCTGTGCCACCTGGAGGGTGACATGGGACTTCTCAGACAGGTAGGTTTTGATGGTGGCCCCTGTGATGTTCTCTTGGATAAATCCGTTCTCTAAGTCCTTCCCAAAGCAGCTGCTGTTGTCATTCCTGGTTGTTTTTACATTTCCAAATGCCTGCCAAGCAGGGAGGGAGGAGGTTTGAGCTGGCCCTAGAACTCCAGGTGCTCTGGGGAGGTTCAGTCCCTGCCACTCATTTCCCAGGTCAGAAATGAGCCCTCCAGACCCAAGGGAAGGGGGTGAAGCTCCTCCAGCTCCCTTCACAGCACCGTGGCTGGGACCCCCAGCCCCTCACCTGCATGTGCAGGTCCCCACAGCCACAGTGTGACCCCCCCCACTGCTGCCAGTCCTCCTGATGCCCTTTTCACTGGCCCTAAAAATATGAATCAAACACAATTAGAGTGATAAAAGGGTACCTTTGTATGAGGATCCTCAGGTGCACAAATTCATCAGGTAGAAAAGGCTGAAGATGAACACTGCCTGTGACCCATGTAGAATTTTTATAGATTCTGCAAATTCTGCAAAATCTGACAAGAATCTCCAATTAGAAAAGCACCTGCTGAAGTTATTCCCCCAGTTCTAGCACCCTGCAGATAAGATCCAGGCCCTGTTTATAAAAGTGTGTCTGAGAGCTGGTTTCAGCCTTGGTTTCTAAGTCAAACCAAGATAGCACAGGGATCCTGGAAGTTGTTTTGTCTTTTTGCTTGGGAAAAGTGTGAAACTAAGCTACAACATGAGGCTACAAGGCAACAACTGCATGTGCAAAGGATAGAGAAAATGTATTCAAGAAAAAAAGGGTCATCTCAAAAGAGGCATCCCAAGACCTCCCTTGGGGCATTCAGAGACACCTCATCAGGCACCCCCGACAGGGACACCCCAAACTCTCACTCCTCTCCCACTGGGACACCCCAAGATCCTGTCGAGGGCAGCCAGAGACCCCTCCTGTTCAGAATACCCCCAAACTGTCCCCATCAAAGGGCACCCCGAGGCCCCCAGGCCACCCCACAGCACAGTCCCCCTCCCCTCAGGACAGGGGCTCCAGTAATGATGGAAATCAGCCACCCTTGCACTGCTGGTGCTCCTACATTTTGGGGTGTCCCTGCAAGTGCCCCTGGCTGGGCCCCCACTGCCCAGGGGTGCCCCTGTGTGCAGATCCCCGTTTGCCACGGCCCCAGCTGCCCTTGTGTCCCCCCAGCCCCGGTGCTGCTCTCAGCACATCCCTGCTGTGCCACAGCCAGAGCAGCCCTGCAGGGCCACAATGAAACCCTGGTGCAGCTGGGGACAGAGTGACAACAGGGTGTCCAGGTGAGGTGAGGGATGATGAGCATGGAGAATGGTTTGGGCTGGAAAGGATCTCAAATCCCATCCAGTGCCACCCCTGCCCTGGCAGGGACACCTCCCACTGTCCCAGGCTGCTCCAGCCCCAATGTCCAGCCTGGCCTGGGACACTGCCAGGGATCCAGGGGCAGCCACAGCTGCTCTGGGCACCCTGTGCCAGGGCTCCCCACCCTCCCAGGGAACAATTCCTGCCCAATATCCCATCCAGCCCTGCCCTCTGCCAGTGGCAGCCATTCCCTGGCTCCTGTCCCTCCATCCCTTGTCCCCAGTCCCTCTCCAGCTCTCCTGGAGCCCCTTCAGGCCCTGCCAGGGGCTCTGAGCTCTCCCTGGATCCTTCTCTTCTCCAGGTGAGCACCCCCAGCTGTCCCAGGCTGTCCCCAGAGCAGAGGGGCTCCAGCCCTTGCAGCATCTCCGTGGTTCCTCTGCACTGGCTCCAGCAGCTCCACGTCCTCCTGCTGCTGTTCCCAGGGCTGGGGCAGCTCTGCAGGTGGGGTCTCACCTGAGCAGGCAGAGGGGCAGAATCCCCCCCTCCCCTGCTGCCCACGCTGGGGGCTCAGCCCAGGCCACGGATGGATTTTGGGACTGGGACCTGCTCAGCAGCACCACAGTGCCTGGGGCAGGAGCACCTGTGGGGACCAGGAGGAGGCAGACCCAGAGCAGGGACACCCAGCCTGAACAGGGACAGGTCCAGCTGTGGAGGTGGCAGAAGCCCCCCCTGGTTCCTGCTCCTGGCACCTTTCTCCCTGGGCCCAAGGAAATGGGAACAGATACCAAGAGGCTCCAGGCAGGGAGACACCACTTGAGCTAGCACAAGAATTCATATATAGTAAAAAGTCTTTATTAAGAAGGCTTTGAAGTCAAAAAATAAAACTCTTGATACAATTTTCATAACCGTCAAGTCAGCTCAGCAAATATATAATCAGTACTTTAGCCATGTAAGGTTAAAGGTCCGTTATTTTCTTTTTAAAATAAAATATATTTTAGTTTTTAAAATTTATTCAATAAAGTACATATTTTCCTATAAATTCCCTACATATACATAAAGAGGTAAAAAATTAAAAATAAAACAAAAACAAAAAAACAAAACAAAACAAAAAAAAAAAACCCCAAACCCAACCAAAGAACAAAAAAAGCAAACCAAAAACAAAACAAAACAAAACAAAATAAAAAAAACAAAAAAAAACAAAAAAAAAACAACCCCAAACCAACCCCAAAATAAAATGGAGATAGAAATCTGTCTGGTTTTTGTGACGTGGTGTGTTAACTGTGCCCCCTGCATTCCACAACCTTCTGACCTCACTTCACACATTTCTGGGCAGTTTTCACATTGGCAAAATACAAGATAGACCTGCATTACCAAAAAAAAAAAAAAAAAATATATATATATATTTATAGAACCACTGAGAATCATAAAAAAAAAAAAAAAAAAAAAAAAAAAAATCCAAAACCAAAACAAAAAAAAAACCACCTACATACAAAAAGAACCACAAAAAATTATTATAATAATAATAGAATGATTTTAAAAAAATAAAAGACAACCCTTGCGTGTCCTAAAATAAAAAGTGCAACCGGACCTTTTCTTTCTGGTTATTTCAGTTTGCAAACGGAATACTGGTATTTGGGAAGGACTGGTGGAGAACAGCCGGGCTCCCTACCCAGCCCCACAGCCAGGTGAAGAGTTAAAGCTATTCTGTAAACATCGGAGTTTCCTCCTCGCGGAATTCACGCCCCTCTTTCCTCATCCTCATCTTCTTTGTTTTCTTCTTCTTCCTCTTCTTCTTCGTCATCTTCTTCTTCTTCTTCTTCTTCTTCGGCCCCCTCGCCCCCGCCCTCCCGACCCCCCGCATCGGCCCCCCCGCCCCCGCCGCGCCCTCTGCGCCTCTCCAGCTCCTCGCCATCGCCTCTCCCCCCTCCCCGCCCCGTGCGCCCATCATCACATCTGCAATTAAATAAAAAGCTCGATTTAAACAGTATAAAGTCCTTAAAACGCTGCGGTGTTGGGTGGAGGGGGTGACGGCCGGGCCGGCCCCCGGGCTAGGAGAAGATGTGGATGGCTTGGGTGGCGGGCACGTGGCAGGCGGGGCACTGGGGCTGTGCGCGGCCGCAGATGCGCAGGGCGCACTCCATGCAGAACAGGTTGTGGCCGCAGGGCACCAGCGCGGCCATCACCTCGCTCTCCAGGCACACCATGCACTCCCGGGAGCTCTTGCGGTGCCCGTCCGAGCTGCTCGAGTCGGTGGGCGAGCCCGAGGCGGCCGAGATGCTGCCGGGCAGCGAGGAGGAGGAGGAGTAGCCGGTGCTGTTGGAGAAGGAGGAGAGCGAGCCCTGGGCGGGCAGCCAGGCCAGCGCGCCGGCGGGGTCGCTGGGGATGCGCCGCGCCGAGGGGTGCTCCAGCCCCGCCGCCCCGGCCTCGGGCAGCGTGGGCGACAGGCGCGGCGTGGCCGGGCCGCTGTTGCGTCTCTGCGAGCTGTTGATGGAGGAGCAGCTGCTGAAGGCTTGCAGGGGGTTGCCCGAGCGCTCGAAGGGCGACCAGATGGCGGTGGTGGGCGTGGTGAGGTCGAGGGCCAGGAAGTCGAAGCCGAAGTCGCACTCGTCGGAGCCCAGCGGGGCCGGGGGCTCGCTGAAGGTGCTGTAGGGGCTGGTGGGGCTGGCGGCCGCCACGCGCCCGCTGTAGAAGGACTCGGTGGAGCCGCTGCCCAGCGAGCTGAGGCTGTCGTTGCGCAGCGCGGCCGAGGGGCGCTGGGCGGCGTGCGGGGCCTTGGCCCAGGGCGCGGCCGCGCCGCCCTGCAGCTCCAGGCAGACGTCGGTGCCGTTGGAGTGGAAGTCGTTGTCGGCGTTGACGTCGATGAAGGAGCCTGTCCTCATGGTGATGTGCGCCTCGATCTCCTCGCGCGCCCGGTCCACGTTCTCGGGCATGCCCGTCACCTCGAACACGGGCTCCTTGTCGCGGCTCGGCGTCACGATGTACGTGTGCGTCTGCTGCTGGATGCGCTTGATGGTGGCGCCCTTGGGGCCCACCACCAGCCCCACCACGCGGTAGGGCACCCTCACCTGGATGGTGGTCTGCCCCGGCAGGTTGGGCGGCCCCTGCAGGGCCCCCGCCAGCCCGTTGACTTTGTTGCGCGTGGCCCGGATCATGGAGAAGTGCTCGGCGGCCGACAGGATCTCGCGCTTGGCCATCTCCACGTCCTCCTTCCTGCCCGTGACGATGAACACGGGCTCCTCGCCCCGCACCGGCGTCTTGATGTACGTGTTGGTCTTGGCACGCAGCGCTTTGATCTTGCAGCCTGCGGGGCAAGGAGAGGGGGAAATGACACATCAACGCCGAGACCTCACGGTGACCCTGTGCTCACCCAGGATGGGGCGCAAAGGACCAGCAGGAACCTGCAGGTGCCTCTGGCTCTGCATCTGCAGCACGGGCTCCCTTGGAGAGAGGGCTCCCTCCCGCCCCTGAGGCAGATGGGGGCTCATGGCTCAGTGCTGGGGGGCTGCCCTGGCTTCTCCCAGCTCCTGGCACTGTTCTGACCCTCAGGGGGTGGGGATCAGCAGGATGCAGACTGCAGCCCTGCCCCAGAGGCGTGGGACAGCATGGGCAGAGGTGCCAGGACAGGCAGCCATGGGGGCACCATCAGGGCAGGTGAGAAGCTCTGGAGATTCACTCCAGAGGTGTTTAAGGAGGTACAAGAGAAGAAAAGATGCCAAGATGGAAAGGAAGGAAAAGGCTGTTTGGATCCTGCAGGTCCACTGACACCTCTGAGCCAGCAGCTGAACCTGAGGAACAGCCCTGGATGCACTCCTGGAGAGACAGGGGAGCTGGACCTCCCCAGGGCAGGGGACACAGCCACCCCTCCCCAGGGCAGGAGACACAGCCACCCCTCCCCAGGGCAGGAGACACAGCCACCCCTCCCCTCCCTGTCCCACAGGAGGGATCCCCAGTGCCTGGGCTGGGGCAGGGCTGCTCCCCAGACTCCTGCTTCCCCCACAGCAGGGATGTGATTCAGCAGGCAGAGCTGCCATGGCTGGCTGTGGGACTGGGAGATGGTGCTGCAGCTCTGCCTTTGCCCCGTGCAGCCCTGGACACAGCCATGGGGACAGCCCTGGACACAGACCTCGGGACAGCCCTGGGCACTGCCCTGTGCACAGCCATGGGGACAGCCCCTGGGCACTGCCCTGTCCAGGCCCAGCTGGGATCTGGCTGCAGGTCCTGGCAGCACCATCCAGCCAAAGGCTCCCGCTCTCCTCTGGGCTGCAAAAGGCTCCAACTCTCCTCCAGGGCCACTTTGCTCTGCTCCACTGAGGAGCAGTCTATGGCTGCCAGCCCAGCTCCACTCCCTGCACCCCCAGCCCTAATTGCATCCACTCATAATTAAGTCCCTGTGAATCAGGCACAGTACAACTGGAGCTGAGTTCACTGGCCACTGGCACACAGCAGTGAATGACCCCTGTCTGCCCCCTCCCACCCCTGAGCTCTGCAGGGCACCCAGCACAAAGCTGGGAGCCAGCAGGGATGGAGGTGCTCCACTGGAGCCCTGAGCTGGCCCTGTCCATGGCACACACTGCTGCACATGCCTGTGGATAAACAGCTCCACTCCTCCAGGCACAGCCGAGCGCCTGCCTGGCTCCTCTGAACGGCTCAGGGCACTCCTGCCCCTCCTCCTCTTCCCAGACGCTCCCTGAGGAAGGGCAGGGCTGCTCTTCCAGCTGGGAGGCTGGGAAGGAGAGGCCTAGAAGGCTGAAGGGCCTCAGCACATGATAGATACAGAGCTGCTGGAGCCAGTCCAGAGAGATGCTGCAAGGGCTGGAGCCCCTCTGCTCTGGGGACAGCCTGGGACAGCTGGGGGTGCTCACCTGGAGAAGAGAAGGATCCAGGGAGAGCTCAGAGCCCCTGGCAGGGCCTGAAGGGGCTCCAGGAGAGCTGGAGAGAGACTGGGGACAAGGGATGGAGGGACAGGACCCAGGGAATGGCTGCCACTGCCAGAGTGCAGGGTTAGGGTTAGGGATATGGGATATTGGGCAGGAATTGTTCCCTGGGAGGGTGGGGAGTACTGGGTTTCTGTAACCAGGTTTTGGTAGCAGTGAGGTTACAGGGGTGGTTCGTGTGAGCAGCTGCCCAAAGCTTCCCCTGTGTCCAGCAGAGCCAATTCCAGCTGGCTCCAGGATGGACCTGGCACTGGCCAAGGCCCAGCCCAGCAGAGGTGGTGGGGACACCTCAGGAACATGAATTTGAGAAGGAAGAAAGGTCTTGTGCAGTTGTAATTGGGCCTAGAGAAGAGCAGGGTTAGATGTGAGAGGAGCAGCTCTGCAGACTCCCAGGGCACAGGGAGGAGGGGCAGGAGCTGCTCCAGGCACTGCAGATCCCTGCAGCCTCTGGGGAAACCATGGTGAGGCCATGGAGGTGCACAGGGGTGCAGAGCTGCAGCCCCAGCAGGAGCCCAAGCTGGAGCAGGGACAGCCCCAAAGGAGGCTGTGACCTGTGGGAAGCATGACGTGGAGCAGGGACTGCAGAGCCAGAGAGGAGCCCAGGCTGCAGCAGGTCTGCTGGAAGCACTTGTGACCCTGAGGGGACAGTGTGTGAGCTGCCCCACGGGAGGGACCCCACCCTGGGGCAGGGAAAGGGCTGCAACTCCTCTCCCTCAGCAGCAGCAGGAACAATGTGGGATGAACTGACTGTGATCCCCATTCCCATCTCCCTGCTGGAGGGCAGAGGGAGAGCCCAGGAAGGAGGGAGGGGTAAGGGGAAGGCATTCTTAAGATTTATTTTACTTCTTGTGGTCCTGCTCTGATTTTGTTAATAATAAAATCAATTAGTATCCCCAAGTTGAGTCTGTATGGCCCTTGACAATACTGGGTAAGGGATCTTTCCCTGCCTTTATCTCAACCCATGAACCCTCTGTTGTATTTTCTCTCCCCTGTCCACTTGTGGAGGGCAGAGATGGAGCAGCTTTGGTGGGTGCCTGGAACCAGCCAGAGCCAACCCACTACAGTGAAACAGAGTGCCCAGAGCAGCTGTGGCTGCTCCATCCCTGGAAAGGTCCAAGGCCAGGCTGGATGGGGCTTGGAGCACTCTGAGATAGTGAAAGGTGGTGGCACTGGATGAGCTTTAATATCCCCTCCAACACAAACCATTCTGGGATTCTGTGACTCAGCCAGGGCTGGAATGGCTGAGGTTGACTCAGGTCTGCCCCAACCAGGTAAATCAATCCAGGCTCCCCAGCAGCACCTGGAGAGCAGAGGAGCTGTGCTGCTCCTGCAGCCCCAGGTGTGCATTAGGCCTCATGGATGACAGAGAGCAGCAGGAGCTGCCCTGGGTGTCACAGCCAGGCTCCCTGCACCACTAATCCCAGGCAGGTGCATTTCTGGCTGGGGCACACAGCAAAGCAATGGCCCAAGGACTGGGGCAGGGCAGAACCATCCAAGGCGACATTTAGTGAATTATTATCATGTGCCAGCTCCTACAGGGCTGTCCTGGGAGAGGCATCTACTCCCACATTCCCCTCCCAGATTTATCCTGCTGTAAGATCTGCCCCTGCTCCACTGCTTGGCAAACCAGGACAAGCCCAGGGCAGTGGGAAGAGGCTCTGCTGGTGCCTCCCATGGGCACCAGCCTCATGCCCAAGGTCCCAAATTCATCCTTTGCAGCATCACAGAATCATGGAATATCCTGAGCTGGAAGGGACCATCAGTGCAGCCCCTGTCCCTGCCCAGACCCCCCAGCAACCCCACCCTGAGGATCCCTGAGAAGCCTGGGCAGTGCCCAGCACCCTCGGGGGGCAGAACCTTTCCTTGAGCTCCATCCCTACCCTCAACAAGTGAGAGTTTCAGGATGTAAAGCCACTGGCAGCTCCAGGAGCACTCAGGAGCCACATCCACATGGCTTAGTGAGGTTCTTCCTCACCCCACTCCATCACCCCAGCAACACCAGTAGGACCCAAATGGTGCCATGTCAGCACCAAAGAGAGGAAGAGTTTGTCTGGCTGCTCCTGCAAGCTCTTCACAGGGACAAAGCCAGAAACCTTGGATAAAAATCAAAGGGGTGCCTGGCTTGGCCAGTTCCACCCTCCTCAAACCAGCAGCACAGGAAAAATGCCCCCAGCCCATGGCTGCTGGCTGCTGCCAGGGCCATGGATGGCACCAAACACAGCTGGAGTGGGAGCTGGGTTTCCCAGGGGAGGGGTAGGAGAGGATGGCAGATCAGGGAGGGTGGGGTGTGGGATCACCCGCCACCTGTCCCAGAACCAGGAAGACAGGCACAGGCCAGGGCCAGGGAAGCCACTGCCTGAGGCCATGTGCTGGCACCAGCACCAGGAACTGTGCCTGGAGGAGTCTCCAGCGTGGGGACACACCAGGGGACTGATCTGTCCTGCCCTGGCCCCAGGCCCAAACTCCTCCTGAGACACCCCTTGGCTGCAGGGACTGCCAGGCCAAGGTCCCAATGCTGGAGGGGGCAGGATGAGCTGCAGCCTCCCCAGGCTGAACCTGCCTGGCACAGGGAGCTGCTGAGGAGACACAAACACAAGCTCCCAGCAGGACACCCCTGTCCTCCAGCACAGCTGCACCCCCTGAGGGGCTGAGCCAGGGCTGCCCCTGCTCCTGCTCAGGAGGGCAGATGGCACCTCGTGCCTGAGCCCCCAGAGCCTGATGGACCTGAACTGCAACCTGGGGAAATCATGGAATGCTTTGGGTTGGAAAGGATTTTAGAGTTAATTTGTTCCACCTTTTTCAATGGGCAGGGACACCTCCCACTGTCCCAGGCTGCTCCAGCCCCAGTGTCCAGCCTGGCCTGGGACACTGCCAGGGATCCAGGGGCAGCCACAGCTGCTCTGGGCACCCTGTGCCAGGGCTCCCCACCCTCCCAGGGAACAATTCCTGCCCAATATCCCATCCAGCCCTGCCCTCTGCCAGTGGCAGCCATTCCCTGGGTCCTGTCCCTCCATCCCTTGTCCCCAGTCCCTCTCCAGCTCTCCTGGAGCCCCTTTAGGCCCTGCCAGGGGCTCTGAGCTCTCCCTGGATCCTTCTCTTCTCCAGGTGAACACCTCCAGCTCTCCCAGCCTGGCTCCAGCCCTTGGAGCATCTCTGGTCTCCGCTGGACTGACTTCAGCAGCTCCACATTGTTCTTGTACTTGGAATGATCCAGAGCAGTACGAGGACATTTCAGATGAGCCCCTGCAAACCCCCACCCCAGCACGGTGTGACACCATCCTGGATGGCCACACCCCTGTGAAGCTCTGCAGGATCAGGGTCATGCCAGAGGGGCTGTGGCAGGGACCTGGAGCTGCCAGCCAGGCAGGGCCACACCTCAGCCCAGCAGCAGCAGGAGGCATTCACACATCCCCCTGGCCAAGGGCTGCTGTGCAGCACCAATGGCAACAGAGCAGAACAAAGTGCCAGACTTTGCTGCAAGTCTCCACCAAAGCAGCTTTAATGATACAGATAAAAACAGCCCAAAACCAGAGGCAGGATGGAGGGGACAGACCCAGGGATGCTTGAGCCCCAAGAGCCCTTGGTGAACACCAGAGCCTGGGTCCCACCACAGCCCCAGAGTGGCTCAGCTGCTGTTACATCTCCTTGGTGGAGCTCTGATCCCAAACTAATCCTGATACCCCACAGCCACACTCAGCTGCCAGCAAACCTTGGTTTCCAAAGCTCTCACCCCCCCTCCAAGTCACAGCCCCCTGTGCCACCACACCCAGCTCTGCCTGCAGGGACAGCCCCGATGGGGGGAGAGCAGGACACTCCTCCCAGTCTTCCCAGCTCCAGGCCCTCCTCTTTCACCCTGTCCCCATCCCACATGGCTCCCATTACACTCCACTCTGCAAAGCTGCCCTGGCTGAACCCATCCCACCTGCCCTTGGGATGGGATATTGGTAATTTCTGACAAGAAACAGAATCCCAGGGAATTCTCCCTGGTGATAATGGTGGTGATGGAGGCAGCACCCAAGGAAAGGCAGCTGCTCTCACTGGACATCCTCACTTGGCATCACCAAAGAAAACTTGGTTTCAGACAGATCAGGGCTGAGACCACTGCAAGAGCCCATGAAAACCAGTACAGCACTGGGAGAGAGGGCTGGGAAGAGCCTCTCCATCCTCTGTGCTCCAATAACCGTTACACTGGAGGTGATGAATCCCATGCAGCTCATCCCCTTGCCCAGACCACGTCTCTGCTTGACCAAGGAGGTCTGTGCTGGCAATGCCCAGCTCAGACTGGTGAGCTGGTGAAACCCAAAAAGCACCAGCAGAGCTTTTTTGGAGGAGCCTCTGATGGCAGCAGGCAGGAGGATGGTGTCTGTCACAGGCTTGGGAACCTTCTGCTGCCTCACCCCTGGAGTGCCCTACCCAGGGCTCTTCCTCTTCCCTGCTCTGCAGCATCTCCTGGCCTTTGATCCAGAGTTCTGGAGCTCCCAGTCCCCTTCATTACCAGGGAATGGCACAGGATGGGCCAGGACTGGGACCAGGCATGGAGGAGAAAACGCTGCACCTCCATCACAGCTCCTCTCCCCTCGCTGAGCACTCCTTCCCAACTCTGCACACAGGAACCAACTCATCCCTGCTGCACATCACACCTTGGCTTCTCCTCCAGACACTGGAGAGCAGGGCAGGGAGGCTGGGCTCCTCTCCTCGGGACACAGTGTGCAGCCAGTGCCAGTTCTCAGATGTACAGGCAGATCCTTCAGCAACCAGATCCATCTGTGTGACCAAGCTCAGGAGTTCCCAGCTCTGCTTCGACCCAGCTGCCAGGAGGATGTGCCAGGTGCCTCCAAGGACGTGGCACCTGGGCAGGAGACAACAGAGAGCAGCAACCCAGGGCTTGGAAATGAGAGGATTCCTTGCACCCCTATGATCCATGGCGAGGTTACAGGTGCCCAGGTTGGTCCAGAGAGGCCTACAGTCACTCTGTGCATCCTCTGAGCACTGGAATGCCAGCCACACTCCAGCAGAGAGGAGAGGTGCCACGTGCCATCCTTCCCTGGATCTACCCTTCGAGCATCCCAACATCTTCTATAAACAGCAACTTTCCTTTTGCAGAGCTGTGACAGTCCCTGAGTGTCACAGATGGGCAGAGGAGCTGTGGCTCCATTCCATGGGAGGCACCTGGAGTGGGAGGGGAGAGCAGATGCTGCTGGAATGCCCCTCCAAAGCTGGGGCAGCAGGAATCCACACCAGCACAGCACCAGGGCCGGGTCAGGGCAGCTCTAACACCTGCCCCATGCTCCTGGGGATTCCTGATATCCCCACGGCTCTCCCTGCTGGATGGCAAGAGGAGCCCATGCTGCTCCAATGGTGCCCACAGCAGGTTTGGAGATGGTCCCTCCCACAGCAGGAGTCATGACCAGGCTTGCAGGCGAAGGCACAGCCAGGGAATCCCGCCCGGCCATGGGGGAGAGGAGCTGCAGATCCTGCCTGGAAGAGGAGCCACAGATCCCTGCAGGAAGAGCCAGATTCCAGCAGAGAGATGCTGCTCCACCGTGTCACTGATGGCACTCTGGACATGGGTCATGACAAACAGTTCTCCAGCTCAGGGAAGAAAACACCAATTTGATTTAGAGAACAAAGAGTTACTTGATTGGCTGCTGCTGCTCTTTTGTGAAAGGGTTAAATTAGGATATCTGGAGGAGAGAAACTGAAGAAAAGAAGAAGTTGTGTCCAACTGCCTGTGTCCTATCTCAGCCTGCACAGGACAGGACATCCATGTGCTGGTTCTGGCTGCCAGAACCTCCCTGGTCCCCACTTGCCACAGCAGCCAGGTCTGGGCAAAGCAGAACAGGTCCCCAAGTGCCCCAAGGTGTGTGGGGAGAGATCCTGAGCCCTGCCCTGACTCCAGCCCCTTCCAGGGCAGCTGAGATGCACATCTTCATCCCTTCCTATGTTCCAGGCACAGCAATACTGCAAATTTCTGCTCCTTGGGTCACAACCAGGCTGGGCAGTGAGGGAAAGAGTGACAGGGCAGTGTCACCAGCAGGACACATTTTGTCACCATGACAATGATGGTCCAGCCAAACATCCCAAAGCTCAGCTCTACAGCCAGACCCCACTGCCATGGGGCTGCCAAAACCGAGGGAGACGTGCAGGGAACCAGAAGGACCTGGAGGCACACAGGGTGAGTGAGAAGGGCTCTGCTCAGCGTGAGCCCTGAGGAATAAGCTTGGTGTTACCTGAGGAATAAGGTATCCTTGCTGTGATCCAGCTGCCAGTGGCACGGAGAGCAGCCGGAGCAGACATTGCTGCCAGCCCCGTGCTGCCCAACCACCACAATGGGCTCTAGGGTGCCGAGTGCCCCTCCTCAACACAACCCCAGAGCAAGGCCACCACACTGCATCCCAGCAGGCCGAGCCCAGCAGAGGGGCAGGAAAACAAGGGGAAACCCCTGGAGAGGGCTGGTCCTGCTCATGGGCTGGGGCTGCAGCAGGGAGCTCCAGCTCACATCTGGCACCAGGTCACCCCCGAGCCCACACTGAGCCCCTCAAGCAGCCCTCCTCAAGCCAACAGAATAATTCCTTTGGCAGTATTTCTTTCAAAAGTTTCATAAGCCCGTGAAGCTTAGTGAGCACCCAAACTCCACCAAGGTGTTTTGGGCAGGTACCCGGCTGTGCACCAAACTCCTCGGGGTGCTGGAGGGGCAGCGCCGGGGTCTCACCCCTCCCAAACACCCAGGGAAAGGAGGGCACCGAGGGGCAGCTCCCGGGCCGAACGCAGCGGGGTCCCGCAGAGCCCAGCCCGGGCACAGGCTCGGTGTAAACCCGCCGGACCCCGCGGAGCTCGGCCAGGCCACCGAATCCAGGTGTCCGTGCAGGAGGAGGAGAAGCCGGGGGAGCAGGGCGCGGTGCCACGCTCCGCTCCGCTCGCTCCCGGCTCTGCCCCGCCGCCCCCGCGGCCCGGCAGCCCGGGGGTCCCCCGGCCGGGGAGCGGGACCGCCGAGGGGTGCACGGAAAGTTGGGAGGCCGGGAAGCGGGGCCGGCTGGGAGGCAGCGCAGGCCAATGGGAAGCGCAGAGCATGATGTCACCGCGCTCATCACAGCATGGCTCTGGCTAACAAAGAGAACAATGAGCCTGCCCAGCTCCCCGCTTCCCCCCTGCAAAAAAAGCCCCCCGACCCCCGGGCCGCAGCCCCCCGGGCAGGGAGAGCTGGGAGCCGCCGGCCGAGGGCAGGGCTGGGGTGCCAGAGCCCACAAGGGCAAAACAGCCCGGAGGTCACGCTCCCTGCCAGGGGATTCCTGCCGGGATCCCTGCGGGCAGCAGCTCTCTTCCTTTTCCTTCTTTTTTTTCTATTTTTTTTTTTAAATTTTTTTTCCTTAAATCCTCCGCCCTGGGTATTTTCTTTTTGATTTTTCAAGGTGAAAGTTTGGTTTATTTGTTATGTCCTGGAGACAAAGCCCACTCGAGGCACACCCACCCGGCGGGGCTGGGGCGTCCCTTTGTGACAGCTGGGCGCGAGGGGCTCCTGGGCCGCCTGCGGAGCTCCGGCCACCTGCAGACCAGCGGGTTAACGACCATTTATATCGGATTTATCAGCAGGATTTGTAAACCAAGTCTGAGATGAGTGGCACCGTTTACACGCCGGGTCTGAGATACGGAGCTGGAGGGGAGGGGGCAGCGGCACAACTACAATGAAAGCAAAGCTCTCGCCTCGCTCCGTGTCCTGGCAGCTCCCACGGACTCGCGTGGCTGCCGGGAACTTTCCGCGGGCAGCCGGCGTTACCCCACCCGGGCCGATGGAGTTTAATTGCTATTTCCAGGCAGTTCGGTGGCACCGGCGCGGGGCGCAGCTCCCGGGACCCGCGGCCGACTTTCGCCGTTGAGTTTCCGCCTGCGCACGGAGACAAAGCCCCGAAACTGCCCCAAATCGCGAGGGAGGGGGTCCCCGGGTCCCGCCGTGTCCCCACGCCGCGTTACCTTGCCGGCCCACGATCTCGGCGACGTGCTCGGAGCTGGGCACGGGCACGCACTCGGTCATGTTCACGCTCTTCTTCCTGCTGGCCGGCGGCTCGGGCAGCAGCGCGGGCGGCCCCAGCGGCGGGGCCAGGCTGCCGAAGGCGCCCGCGGCCGGGGCGGGGGCCGGCACCGGGGAGCCGCCGCCGCCGCGCTCCCGCTCCCGTAGGCCGCCCGGCCCCGCGGCCCCCGCCGGCTCCTCCGCGCCCTCCAGCCCCAGCAGCGAGAGCTGGTCCAGGGCGAACCTCAGCGCGGCGGCTTCGCCCTGCGCCGGCGGCCCCTCCCGCTCCCGGCCGGGCTCGGGCTCCGGCGGCGGCTCCTGCCCGGCGGGCGGCGGCGGGCTGAGCAGCGTGAGGCAGCGCGGCGGGCCGCGGGCCGGCTGCCCGGGCTCGGGCTGGTACATGGAGCCGGGCATGGCGCGGAGCGGGCGCGGAGCGCAGCGGGCCGGGGCCGGGGCGGTGCCGCTGCCCGGGGCCGCCGCCGCCGCCTCCCTGCGCCCCCCGCCCCGCCCGGCGATGGGCCGGGCCGCGCCCGCCGCGCGCATGCGCGACACAGCCCCGCCCTCCGGCCCGGGCCCGCCCCGCCGCGGCCCCGCCCACCGGCCCCGCCCTGCTGCGAGCCGGCCCGGGCCGAGGGGTCCCCAACTGGGGGGTCTCAGCATTTGGGGGGGCCGAGCATTTGGGGGGGGTCTCAGCATTTGGGGAGCGCCGAGCGTGGGGCAAGGGGGCCCTGAGCATCGCAGGGGGTGGGAGGGGTCCGAGCGTAGCTGGGGCGTTCTGAGCATCCCGGGGAGCTCCCCACATCCCGGGCAGCATCCGAGGGGCTCGAGCACCGCCTCCCTCCGCCCATCCACAGCGCAGACCCGGCGGTTCCCAGCGCGGAACCAGGGCTGAGCTGCCCGAAAAACGCCGCCGAACCCGAGAGAGGGGGAGGCAATCGGCGCGGAGGGGACAGCCCCGCAGTGCCACCGCTGCCACCGTCACTCGGCAGAGGGGACCGAGGTCACCGGGCACCGCTGGGCCCCGCAGGGACCGGAGCAGCGGCGGCTCCTCCCGCTGCCGCCGCCCCTTCCAGGCGCTGGGGACAGAGCCATGGCACAGCCCCGCGCCGGGACCGCTGGACTCCTCCTCCCCGCCGGGTTACTGAACTTAAGAAAACGTAAAATCTGTCTTTTCCCTCACCATTTCCCCTTGGATCTTCAGCTTCTATTTCACAGTGTTATTTCACAGGGTCCCAGCGCACTTCGGGGTGGAAGGGACTACCCAGTTCCAGCCCCCAGTTGTGCTGCTCAGGCTCAGCAGCAGCGTCATCTGGTTCTGCCTGACAGAGCCACGAACACTCAGCAGGGATCCCGATCACCCTCCCCACGGCAGCAGGTCCCTGCTGCCATGGATGTCCCCTCCATGGCTCACTGCCAAGCAGCTGCCTCCAACCCCTTTGTCCCAGGCAGGACTTTAGAAAATCTTCCCTGGCAGTGCTGGCCCAGCACACTCCTTTCCTGGAAAAACACAGACCAATTCCCAGCTCATCCAAGATCTCACATGCCCAGACATTCCCATTCCACAGCTCGACACTCAAGTTTAATTTTCTCCATTTACACATAATTGTTAATTGTCTTTCCCAATCACTGTCTTTGGGATTAATTCAACCGTTTGGCTTGGGATTGTTTTTAATTGCAAGAACCATCAGTGTCTGGGCTAGAAACCCCCCCCTTCAATCCACCCACTCTGTTCCCATTTCAGATCCCAGGAAACATTAACTCCTGCTTCTCCATGGCCCCAAAACGAGCCACATGGGCTGGCCCTGTGCTTCCAAGCTGGTGACTCTTCTATGGACAGAGGCTTTAGCATTCTAATACTTTGAAAAGGACATCTGAAACTTTTGTGGGATCTTTGCAGCAAGGTAACAGCCACCAGGAACTGTCTCCTTAATTCTTTCCCCTACTCTCACCTGAAAACTAAACTCATCATCTTCCAGATGCTAAAAAGTTTAATGAGAACATTTAACAAGCTGCTTCTCCTCCTGCTTTGCCCCTTCTTCCTCTCCTCCTGCTTTCTCTGCAGAGGACTGTGAACTCCCACCAGCCCTTTCCTTCTGTCAGGCTGTTGTAGAGAAAGCTGGAGCAACTTGTTTTCCCCCAGATAGCTCGATTTCATGGAGATGTGTCCATATCCATCCTGATTCCTGTGCTTACACAGATCCAACAGCATCAGCACAGCTCTGGGAATCCTCCCACTCCAGACCTGCCTTCTCCATGCCATGAGCTGTTCAGAGAGCTGGCAGGCTCCAGGATTATTGCATGGAATCCTTGAATATCCCAGCCTGGAAGGGACACACAGGGATCCAGTCCAACCCTGCCCAGCGCCCAACAGCCCCACCCTGAGCATCCCTGAGAGCGCTGTCCAAACGCTCCTGCAGCTCTGGCAGCCTTGGGGCCGGGACCATTCCCTGGGGAGCCTGGGCAGTGCCCAGCACCCTCGGGGGGAAGAACCTTTCCCTGAGCTCCATGCCAGCCCTGACACAGCTCCATGCCATTTTTGCCTTGAGGGCTTACACCTATTAAGCAGAGAAGCTTCTCCTCCAGGAACAGGCACAGGAAATCCAAGTCTAAGCATGAGACATCCCTCCCTTTGCCCTTTCACTTCCCAAAATATTTAACATAGTAAGTTGAAACAACTAAAAATAGTGGGGTTTCCATAACTTGAGACAGAGGGTACAACCCCTCCTGTCAGAGCTTCTTTTGTCCCCACATAATGGAGGAAACTCAGGCATGACCAGCACTGGCTCTCCACTGGGCAGCCTTGAGCTACCCAAGAGGAGTGCACAGGTACCTGAACTCCTCAGGGATGTCCTTGCTGCAGTTCCAACACCAAACACACTCCTGGCCACTGCAGGACATCACACCCCCAGCTCTGAAGGCACTGGCATGTTCTGTACGTGGGCTTTCAGACCCCCTCAGGAGCTGCACTCCCAACACTGCCATTTTTGTCTCTCTGCTCTCTCAGTCCTTCTGGGAATTTTTACGTCAAGTCCAACAACACCCAGGGAAACTGCCAGTTGTTATTTTAAGCACTTTGGCAAACCTGGTTTGTAGATGTTGTGCCTCTGATCTGTTCCATTTTCAGAAGAACTAGCTCACACTTTCTTCTGAGAGTCTTAATTCTACATATGACACCAAATGGCCTTTGGGGTTTTTTTAACCTGAGCAATTAGCAGTTCTTAAAGAGACTTGTGTCTCCCATTAACAGAGGAAATGAGTCTACAAACCAGGGAAGTTGTTCAGCACAATTCTATTTCTTTACCAAAACATGACCATGGAGAAGAACCAACTTCACTAAACACAGGAGGAAAGAGAAGATGATTGCTCACTGCTTCCAAGCCCATCTGTCCAGGTTTTCCCCCATTTCTCAGCAGAAGTCATTCCCAAATATTTGTTAAACATTTGGTGCCTGACCATTAAAGCTGTGGCTGCCCCATCCCTGGCAGTGCCCAAGGCCAGGCTGGACAGGGCTTGGAGCAGCCTGGGATGGTGGAAGGTGTCCCTGCCCATGACAGGGATATAACTGGATGGGCTTTGAAGCCCTTTCCAACCTAAACCATTCTGGGATTCTGTAATCTACAGAATAAAAATATCCCCCAAAAGAACAATAGAATCCCATGTACAGACAGGGAATTCCAGAACAGTGGACTAAAGTATACCAGGTTTCACAGCCCAGAAAGGTGTTTCCTATATGGAGAAAAAGCAGCAGAAGTTCAGCAGAGCATCAGTGCTACCACAGCTCCCAACTCCCTCAGGAGCAACTCAGCAACTGCTGCTTATTCCAGCCCAAGTGTGCAATGGCACAAGTGACAACAGCTGAGGATCTCTATTCTGCAGGAGATCATCCCTTGTAGATCCACCCCTAAAGATGGGATCAGTGAATGAAGACAGGGGAATGCTCCTGCTCCCCCACCAAAAAATCCCTGATTTCTCATAGAATCACCCCAGACTGATTTGGGTTGGAAGGGATGCTAAAGATCATCCAGTGCCACCCCTGTCATGGCAGGGACACCTCCTACTGTGACAGGCTGCTCCAGCCCCAATGTCCAGCCTGGCCTGGGACACTGCCAGGGATCCAGGGGCAGCCACAGCTGCTCTGGGCACCCTGTGCCAGGGCTCCCCACCCTCCCAGGGAACAATTCCTGCCCAATATCCCATCCAGCCCTGCCCTCTGCCAGTGGCAGCCATTCCCTGGGTCCTGTCCCTCCATCCCTTGTCCCCAGTCCCTCTCCAGCTCTCCTGGAGCCCCTTCAGGCCCTGCCAGGGGCTCTGAGCTCTCCCTGGATCCTTCTCTTCTCCAGGTGAGCACCCCCAGCTGTCCCAGGCTGTCCCCAGAGCAGAGGGGCTCCAGCCCTTGCAGCATCTCCGTGGTTCCTCTGCACTGGCTCCAGCAGCTCCACGTCCTCCTGCTGCTGTTCCCAGGGCTGGGGCAGCTCTGCAGGTGGGGTCTCACCTGAGCAGGCAGAGGGGCAGAATCCCCCCCTCCCCTGCTGCCCACGCTGGGGGCTCAGCCCAGCACAGGGGGGTTTCTGGGGTCAGTGCCCATGGCTGGGGCAGCTTGAGCCTCTCACCCACCAACACCCCAAATCCTTCTCCCCAGGGCTGCTTTATATATTTTAACTCTTGTCTAAATCACAGCACACTAGCCAAATTCTATAAAACTGGATCCAAAATCTAGAGGAAAAAATACTTTTAAAGAACAGTTATAGCTGCTCTTCTCCTCTTTAGGAGGTCAAACTCTACTTTCTGCAGCTCTCCAAGCACATGCAAATACCATGCAGAAAGCACAGCACAGAAGAGGTGCTGCAGCTCCCAGCAGAATCACAAAAAAGCCCTTACTCTGTGTGGGAAGGCTTAAGTGAATATTTCAGCACATCAGGAGCTGAATCACTGCATGTGGGTGGAGCCAGACAGATTGACAAGATCTGGAACTTGAAAGATGACCTCAGCCTGAGATCAATCATCCCACAAAGTCGCTGACTGAGGGAACAGCATATGGGGACAGCTCAAGGTGATGAGGCTCAGTGTCACTGTGCTGTGCCACAACTGCAGTAGAGGCACAAGCTAGAGCTGAGCTCACCCAAAGCCTGGCCCACTGTGGTCCCTCAGCACCACCAGGCTGAGCAGCTTTCTCTGTTACTCTTGGCATCCCCAGCACAGCACCTGTGAGACCCCCTCCTCCAGCTGGACATGAAAGAGGCACCTGGGGAAGGCATCAGAAAAGGGCTCTTTTTCATGCATCAGAAGAATGAAGAATTGAGCTGTCAGGTAATGACTTTGGAGTTGTGGAGAAGCCAGCTTGATGGAAAGCTAAGCATTAATTGCAGATCAGACAAAAGCATGAAAAAATAAAAGCTGGTACACCACACTTTCAGGTTTTACAGCCCTTCAGATCACTGATCCCCACTAAATGTGCACAGTAGGCTAATCCAGGACATGGAACTGGACTCATCTTACAAATAAAAACATGTTAGGAACTTTTCAGGATTCAACTTTTTCCAAAAGCTCAGGTTTTGGGGGTCAATACCCCACCTGGAGAGACATGTCCAGGTCTGGGTCCCCAACATCAGGAGGACGTGGAGCTGCTGGAGCCAGTGCAGAGGAACCACGGAGATGCTGCAAGGGCTGGAGCCCCTCTGCTCTGGGGACAGCCTGGGACAGCTGGGGGTGCTCACCTGGAGAAGAGAAGGATCCAGGGAGAGCTCAGAGCCCCTGGCAGGGCCTGAAGGGGCTCCAGGAGAGCTGGAGAGGGACTGGGGACAAGGGATGGAGGGACAGGAGCCAGGGAATGGCTGCCACTGCCAGAGGGCAGGGCTGGATGGGATATTGGGCAGGAATTGTTCCCTGGGAGGGTGGGGAACCCTGGCACAGGGTGCCCAGAGCAGCTGTGGCTGCCCCTGGATCCCTGGCAGTGTCCCAGGCCAGGCTGGACATTGGGGCTGGAGCAGCCTGGGACAGTGGGAGGTGTCCCTGCCAGGGCAGGGGTGGCACTGCATGGGCTTTGAGGTCCCTTCCAACCCAAACCAGTCTGGCATTCTGTGTATCAGAAAACTTGTCATTATTAAATGCAAATGAAACCAGATTTCTTCAGCAAAGCATTTCTAAATCTTTCTACTGAAGATAAACCAGTTCAGGTCAGTCATTGCCCAGTTCTGTGCAGTCTCCAACTACTTGTGTTTATGACTCTGCAAGGTAAGAAAAATCCACTCTGAGACTTAATGAACTGACTAAAAGCTTTCCCATTGGAGGCCAGTGTTATTTCTCACTCGTAGCTCATGTACTAGCTAGTCAGCAGATATTGGTAAGAAATTAGCAATACTAAATGAGATGGCTAAGCAATGCCCTGACAATTCCAAGTGCATTTGGTGGGTCATTCTGGAGTTCAAAACGTTTTTCTCTCCCCACCCTCCCAAATGTTCTGTCACTGTAAATACCATTTAGCACACACTGTTCTGTGCTGTTCTCTCCTACACTCCAGCTACTCACGGGATCAGCCTGGGGAGGAGGGGGAGAAAGGTTTTCCCTCATTAATTCAAGTTGATCCCTGCTAATCTGAGAACAAATCCAAATTTTTAGCTCACTACAGCCCATAGAGGACATTATTTTCTGTGCTGCAGAATTAGGACACCACCTTCCCGTGGCTGTGTTTCATTAAAGCAGGAAGGTAAAATAGGCAACACCAGGATCCTCAACCGACCCCAGAGTCTGGAGCAATTCCAGCAGGTGCAGAAATTCCTGTTCAGAGTGACAACAGCTAGGAATATGCATTCTATGTGATAGGGAAGAAGTGGTATTATACAAGTATTTGCATGGGCATCTGGGCTTTGGAGATTGTTCTTATGCACATAATCCCAAATAACCAGGATTTCCTGATAGGAGAAAAAACTTACTTTTTCTCCATTAAGCATTCTCCAGCCTCCTTCCCCTTTAAACACATTATTCCACACTCTTTCCAAGGAGCAGGATGATCAGTCCAGACAGAATAGTCCCTCCTTAAAGCAAGACAAAAGCACATGACTCAGGAGTCCTTCCAGGTGTCCTGTCTTATTCATATCCCACAGAGCAGAAATAACTATTTAGATGGGATATTGGGCAGGAATTGTTCCCTGGGAGGGTGGGGAGCCCTGGCACAGGGTGCCCAGAGCAGCTGTGGCTGCCCCTGGATCCCTGGCAGTGTCCCAGGCCAGGCTGGACATTGGGGCTGGAGCAGCCTGGGACAGTGGGAGGTGTCCCTGCCAGGGCAGGGGTGGCACTGGATGGGATTTAATGTCCTTTCCAACCCAAACCCCCAGCCATGGTATCAGAGCCTCCCCAGGCAGGGTTTAAAATGTCTGCATTCCCAGAGTCCAGCCATGTCATCCCTGACTCTCCTCTCTTCCTGGTGTGCTCAGTTTACAAGCAAGAAAACTCCTCCCTTTCCTTGCTCAACAGCCAGTTCAGCAAGTTCAATTTCAGATGTGAATGGAGCCAACTTTTCCTGGGCAGAACCACCCCCAAGAGCTCTGCTGGCCAAATCTAGACTGCACCAATATCCATTCCAACTCATTCTATGGTTTGCACAAAATTTAATCCAGCTAGAATTCAGTAAAAAAAACACTCCCCAAAGAGCAGGGTTATGACATTCCTTTTAAATTTTTAAGTTTTGTAAAGCAAAGTAGAAAGGAAAAAACTGTAGCCATCAACACCCTATACAGAAAAGAATATTAATTAATGAAATGTAAGCTTTGCCCCAATTCCTGCTTTTAAGTACATTATTTACTAATCATGTGCTTAACAACTTATACCTCAAGCTGCTTCCTCCACCCTGGGACAGATCTGATGATGGCAGACACTTTATGCCCATCAGTCACGTCCAGGACTGAGATCTAAGACAAACTAATCCAGTTGTTATTGCAGCAACATAAAAAACAACCATCATGGGCAGTGAAAAGAAACAGTTGATTCCCTTACCTTGCTAAGCAGGTGAAGTTATTTCACTTTGTTTGGCTGTGAGAGGAGTCCTGGGTCCCTTCTGGCACTTTGCACAAGCAACTCCTCCACATCAATGAAAACATAAACTTTGTAAACTGAAGGAAAGAGCTGAACTGGGAAAGCAGGGGGTGGGGAACAAGAGAGTTGCCAGCAATTTAAACCTGATATTCAGTGCTTTAAAACATGAGTATCAACATCTCAATCACCTGTGTTATGGTCTCTCAAAGGTATGTGGAGATTCAAGTAAAAGTAGATAAAGACATCACCAGGTATTAAACAAGTTTTCAACAAGTGTCAGAGTAAGATTGCTCTGGGCACAAGGACACCTCTGGTGTGGGATATGAACTGCTGGAGATGAGATCCAAAGGCCATAAGGGAATAGACTCAAATTGAGCCAGGAGAGGTTTAGACTGGATATCAGGGATTTTTTTTGTTTGTTTTTTTTCTTACAGAAAGGGTTGTCCAGCTGTGGCATGGGCTGCCCAAGGCAGTGGTGGAGTCATCATTGCTGGGAGTGCTCAGAAGCAGTGTGGATGTGACCATGGGGACATGGTTTAGTGCTGAATGTGGTGGTGCTGGGCTGATGGGTGGAATTGATTATCTTAAAGATCTTTCCCCACCTTAACAATTCTGTGACTTTATGACCAACCTGCCCAAGAGATGGGACACCTGGCAGCCTCTCCCTTGGTGAGGACACAGGAGAGCATTCTGCAACAAGAATGAACTGCTTTCCATCAGTTTCCCCCCACATTCCCCAGATGTCCAGATCTAAATCTCAGTGTGTTCTGCCCACAACAGAACCCCCAGAGCATCTCCACTGGGAGAAGTGGAAAGGGCAGAGCACAAAACTCCAGGAAGGGCTTGAGGCAGACCAGAAGAACCTCTTCTTTGTGAGAAACATTTAATTCAACACGGTGACTTACAAGAGGACAGATTTACAGAGTAGTAACTGTAACAGACTGTTCAGAAAGGAAAATAATGGTGGCTGCCTGCAGTGCCAGGTAAAGCTCCCCAAAGCAACACCTGGCAGAGCAGCAGCAAAGTACAATTCAGCCTCCTTGCAGTACCCAAATGAGCAATATCAACCAATTTTGTGTTTTCAAGCCTTTATAAAAGAGTGAATAAAGGATCAATCACTTTGGCATGGGATATTTTTCAGGGATCACTAAGCTGCATTACTCCCAGAGACAATTCCCTGGCTGTCCCTGCTAATCTTTCTCACACTATAAAGGCTCTGGGAGCTACTCTCTTCCCCAAGTTTTGGGATACCAACAACTTATACAATTGGTTGGTGGCACAATATTTAATCCACCACTTTGTAGTGTTCTCTCAGCCCAGACAGCCATGCACAGATTATGCAATGGATACCCTAAGATGAAAATAATTTTTGCAACCCAGTCAACACATTCCCCAAGCTATCAACTCTCATCTTCCTCCCCTTGTCTCCCTTCCCAGAGATATCCATTTTTAGCCACAAGTTATGCCAATATGCTCAAAGATGTACTGGATGAGACTGAGGAATCAATCAAAGTACCCATGGTGAAGCTGAATACTTATAAACACATTAAGGCAGGTTTCACATCAGTCCAATTTTTGACACAAAATGCTGGTCACTTCACTGCACATGCAAATAGGAAAGATTCAGTACTTAATAAAAAGCTTTAAATTCATTTTTTTAGATATCAATTATAGAAAAATCAACCTTTTTCCTTTCTTTTTTGTTTTTTTTTAAAGAGGTCAGAACATTACTGCACACAAAAGCAGGTGTGTAGTCACACCTATTGGAATGGATCCCCTTCCCTCCACACTGAGGAACAGAGGGCAGGTTCTTGGCACCAGAAGAGAAAAAGGAGGAAGTTTTGCTCATTATCAGTCAGAAATGAGTCAATCCTTCCATCCCCAGTTGAGAAAGTCCTTCTGACTGGACTTAAACCAAAGTAAAATATACCTCAGGCTGGGTATATTTGCCTCCAAGACTGTTCAGAATGTCTGGACACACAGAGCTCTGTATCCAAACCATGGTGTGGAATAACCCAAATCCCCAATTTCCAGAGCTGGCAGCCCAATCCTCGAGTGCAGCTTCCCCTCCTCACCAGGCTCAGCTGGGAGAGGCACTGGCAGCTCAGCTCTGAGACTGCCTTCCCAAGACCAATGTGATCTTGTGAGGAAATGGCAATTCAGTGACTGCAATTCACACATGGAATGAACCATTCACAACATGAAATGACCTCCCTACAGTCAGGTACAAACAAGTAGCCCACAGCAGAGTAGCCAAGGAGTGAAACAGCATCTCCCTCCCTTGGGTTAGAGAAAAAACTGTTTCTGTGGGTCATTAAAAGTACTTCAATAGAAAAGCTTAAAAATGTATCACCCAGCACCGACCCACAAAAAGTAATACAAAAAAAAATAAAATAAAAAAAGCCAGCAAATTCAGTTCCTAGAATTTTCCCTCCCACCATGTAATATTCCTTTAACCCCTCCCACTTCTGCATTCCCAATCACCCTAGCCCATTAGAAAAAGGAAGGGGAGTAGAGTTTAGTCAAGTTCCATCAGCAAAACTCCCCAGAAATGAATGAACCATCAGCTTCCACATGTCCTGAAGTCCATCCAAAGGCTCTGGGGTACAGTTGGACTGGTGGTGCACTCTTGGCTCTGTGAATGGTTGTGCTGACCCTGCTGAATGGGTTTATACTGGGAATTCTTAGATGGAACTCCCTGAAAGAGGAAAAAAAAAAACCTTGTAACTCAAAAAGGATTTTTGCATCTTTTCTTAAAAGGAACAATCCCACTGTCACAACACATGCATGTCTTTATCTCCTGGATTTCACCTGCAGCAGTCAGTTTGATCTGGCTCCTGCCTGTTGCCAGACCTCTAGAGCAGAAAGGAATTCAAGGTATCACTGTCCAAATAAAGCTACTGTTGGTGATACAGGAAAATGGGAAAAAAAGAGCTCAGATAAATGATGGGATCTCCCAAAGGCCAAGTAGATTGCACATTATAATCAATCCTCAAGCTACAGGGATTGTTTAACAAAATCAATCTTCCTCCTACCTGAAATCCCCATTCCCTCCAAAGGAGCTCTTCTGATACCCATCCTAAATAGTCCCTTTTTTCCCCCCCCCACATTCTTGATTCTTATTTCAGAGGCTCTAGAGGAGGCCACTAAGTTGATCTTAGGGCTGGAGAACTTTTCCTATGGAGACAGGCTGAGACAACTGGGGCTGAACCAGGAGCCTCCTTTTCTCCAGGCTGAGCTTCCCCAGTGCCCTCAGCCACTCCTGGTGCTCCAGAGCCTTCCCCAGCCCCATCCCAGCCTGGCCTGGGACACTGCCAGGGATCCAGGGGCAGCCACAGCTGCTCTGGGCACCCTGTGCCAGGGCTCCCCACCCTCCCAGGAACAATTCCTGCCCAATATCCCATCCAGCCCTGCCCTCTGCCAGTGGCAGCCATTCCCTGGGTCCTGTCCCTCCATCCCTTGTCCCCAGACCCTCTCCAGCTCTCCTGGAGCCCCTTTAGGCCCTGCCAGGGGCTCTGAGCTCTCCCTGGATCCTTCTCTTCTCCAGGTGAGCACCCCCAGCTGTCCCAGGCTGTCCCCAGAGCAGAGGGGCTCCAGCCCTTGCAGCATCTCCGTGGTTCCTCTGCACTGGCTCCAGCAGCTCCACGTCCTCCTGCTGCTGTTCCCAGGGCTGGGGCAGCTCTGCAGGTGGGGTCTCATGCCCATCTCCCCCATTCCTGACCCAAGGTCACCACACCTTTCACAGCACAGGCTAAAAACCAATAAACCTTCCTGTCCCCAATGTAAAGGTGAGACACAGCACTATCACCTTACCTGGACTATACATTTTCCATCTCCTGGTCATGGTCCTGCTCCTCCTCCTCCTCTTCCTCTTCTCCTTCCTCCTCTGCTCCTTCTTTCTCTGAGGGAGGCTCCCCATCCCTGGCAATCTCCTCCACGTGGGCCAGCATGTCAGCCATCAGGGCCTCCTCCAGCCTCTTCCTCACCTGCTGCACCAGCTCCTCCTGCTTCCTGCCCAGCACAAGGGACACCCAACATCAGCCCCCAAGGCTGCCCCTGTCAAAGGAAAGGAGTCTCCAATCCCTCCAACATGAGACAAGCATGGAATGGAAAAACCCTCTAAGAACTCCGTTGTATAACAAAAAAAAACAAACAAACAAAAAAAACAAACATCCAACCAACAAACAAAACCAAACCAAAACAAAAAAATAACCCCAAAACCCCCACCTAGCATTGTCTTGTAAGTAGAGATGAAAAACACTTTAAAAATTGGTCCAGTGTTTATATTATGACTCCTGCACCTGTTGATTTCTGGCTGAAATTTGGCTATTCTAGCAGTTCACTTTTTTTTAAGCCTAATTTTTAACTCCTACTACTAATATCTAACAAGTCAGCCTATCCTGCAAAGACTTTCAAAAATAAGATTGGAGAAAATGAAGTTTCAGGCCATTTATTTCTGCTCCTTTTCCTTTTGAGTCCCAACCCTAAGAAGTCAAAGACACAGCAAAGGAGTGATCAACAATCAGTGGCTCATGGGGCTCCCATTTCAGCCCAGCCACAGCACATCAAAGTTACAAACAGACTGTTTTTCCTGGTCAGTTATGTCCCAGTCAAGCCCAGAAAAGTCATCCTGCAATTCCAAAAGATTTATCAAGCAGTCAAAGCAAGGGCTGCCTTTAAACCCTTAATAAATGCAAATTGCATGCTGCAGGCCTTTGGCACATTCAGTTCTTCATCAAAAGCTTAAAGCTGAGTTTGACCAATCCTGATTTAACAATATTTCATTACTAAAGCAATCTAGAGCAGAATAAACTGCATCCCTGTTCTCTGTCACCACAGCAGGCTTGGATTTGGTCAATCCATAAATTCTATTTAATTCATTTACTGACACAGAGAAGGGGAAGAGAATCCAATCCCAGTGTTTGGGATTTCTCCAATCCATCTCTGATCAGAGGTGCCTCAGTCAAGGGTCCCTCAACTCAGACACTTTTGTAAAGAAAGGAAACTTGACATGAAAAACAAACACGAGCCTGAAAGTCCAAAGTAACTGAGCACAGCCAAAATGTAAAACAGTGGGCTTTAAGCACATGACAGAGCTCAATGGAACTACTTTTGTCTATTGCTAGAGAGCCATTCAAATTAAATCCCAAGCCACAGTTCCATCAGACATTCAGAAAGAAAAGAAAAGCACTGCTTGAGCACAAGGAACCTGGCTCCAGGACAGCAAGCGCTATTTCCAGTTCACACCTGATATCTTCATCTGTCACCATGAAGGCTTTGCAGAGAGGCTGGGAGGTGTTCAGCCAGACCCCAGGGTTCTTCTCCACAGCTGCAGAGAGCTGGCCAGTGATGGGCATGGTGCTGGTGTGCAGGGCACTGGCGATGGCAGAGAGCAGAGTCTCGTCCGTGCAGCCCGGGCCCACCCCTGCAACGGGAGGGGAATCCATGACCAGCACTGCCCCAGGCAGGGAGCAGGAAATCAGGACAATGGCAATTAAATTTTAATGGCAAAGCACAGGCTGTCAGTTTGAAAGCTCACATGACAGAAATCTCAGACCTAAATGCTTCTAACAGCACCTGTGCAGCTCTCCAAGGGTGTTTAAACTTAGAGCAGTTCCTCATTTTGTTACAAGCACAAACAGAGTAAAAACCACCCAACTGGGAAGGGAAAATGTTTCTGTTCCTCTTGAACAATGCTCAGAGAGCTGGGAGTGTTCACCTGGAGAAGAGAAGGCTGCAGGAGAGCTGGAAAAGGACTTTGGACAAGGGCTTAGAGGGACAAAACACAGGGAATGGCTGCCACTGGCAGAGGGCAGGGCTGGATGGGATATTGGGCAGGAATTGTTCCCTGGGAGGGTGGGGAGCCCTGGCACAGGGTGCCCAGAGCAGCTGTGGCTGCCCCTGGATCCCTGGCAGTGCCCAAGGCCACGTTGGATGGATGAGTTTTAAAGTCCCCAAACCCAAACAGCATTCTGGGATGCTCTGCTGTTTCTGGAAAATGATTCCCCCAAAAGGCTGGGAAGCTTCAGTGTCTGCTCAGAACAAAGGGCACTGAGACCCCCAAGCACAGCCCTGCCAGGCCTGGGAACAGGGAGCTCATCTTCATTCAGTGCTGCCAGGTGCCAAAATGCCAGCCCCCAGTGAAGGGCACTCTCTGATTACCTTGCAACCCTTTGGGAAGGTCCATTGTCTTCACCAGCTCCTCTGCAATGTCAAAGGCATTCAGTCCACTCAACTTCTTCTCCCAGAAGAGCTGCAGTCAAAGCAGGTGGTTACTGGTGGTTACTGGTGGTTATTGGCACAACCAGAAATGGAACTGGACAACTCCACAAAATCCTGCTTCCCATGCAGAGAGGGAACAGCAGTGCTGGGACAGTTTAATGAGTATTTACCAGAGAAGGATCTGCCACCTCCAACAGCAGGAACAACCCTCACTGCCAACCAGCCCCACAACTCCTCTCTCCCAGTTTGCTGCCTTGGAAAACTCTCTCTTTTCTTCCAGGGCCTGGTACTTTCACTGCTCTGAGCTGCAGCAGCAAGGCCAGGCTTGCTGACTCCCAGCTGCAAGCCCACAGTGTGAGACAGCCTTTTTTACACCCTACTTCTCTCCTACCAATCCCACAGAAAGTTAAGGAATGCAAGACCTGTATTCAAGGTAAACTATTATTTTCTTCCTGTCCAACAGTTTGGGCTTTTCCCTCCTGTCTGGTCCTTCACCAGATTTTGAGTCACAGTATCTCCCCAGGCTTAAAAGCACTGCTGTGGTAGAAAGTCAAACACATCATCTTGATAGAGCTTTAACTTTGCACCTGGTGCAGGAGGGACATCAGGAGGGCAGCAATGCATAGCTGGAGGATAAAGTGTCTTGCAAATAACCACATTTTTATGGAGATTTTGAGAAATCAAGAATTCACCTTGAACAGTCTGGGCATATCCCACCCCTTTTTCCTGCCTGTCAAAACCCAAGTGCCACTGACCTCACATGATTCCAAAAAGAGGAATGAGGGCACACACAGCCCAAACACAGGCTGCATGTCCTCTAGCCTTTCAAACAGGTGATTTTTTTTTTTTTTTTTTTTAATTTTTTTTTGTTACTCAGAGAAGCTGTGGCTGCCCAAGTCCTGGAATTGTCCAAGGCCAGGTTGGATGGGGCTTGGAGCAACCTGGGATAGTGCAAGGTGTCCCTACCCATGGCAGGGGATGGCACTGGATGGACTTTCAAATTCTGCAGAAATATCTGCAGTCTGCTGAGCAGAAGTCAAAATATTCTGCAGTCCAGTCAAATATGTTAAACAGGAACACAAATTCAGCTTGGAACTGGAAGAGGACATTTTATCTTTAGTGCTCTTTTATAGCCTTAACTATAAAAACTGCAGGAATAGCAACACACAGTGAACACACAGGATCTACTTCCCCAGAAAACCATGGTTAAGACCCTGCCAACCTGCTAAAAAAACCAGAAAAAAATCCATCCTAACCACCAAAAAACCCCACCCATTTCAGATAAGTTGTCTCACACCTAGAGGTTCTAGTTGAACTAAATTTATGTAGTTCTTAGAAACTGCCTTTAAAAGTTGTTTGTTGAAGTTTTCAGAAAAGGTTTTCAGTGTTCCAACAGGTACAGCTCTTTTTCCCAGGGCCTTCCCTTGTCCTGAGCACCCTCTGCTTTAACTTTGGTGTGTTCTCTTGCTTGAGATAAGAAAAACACTTTGATTTTATATTAATAATAACATTGCACATGAATTTATGATCTTATACTGGCAGAGGTGACTCCTACTGATGTACAGACCCTTGCACTGCAACCAACACCATATTGGATGTGATCTGTGCAGGAAGATGGATTTAATGGAACATGGAATTCTTATACAACTGCAACATTTGACAGTGATTCTAAACCTAAGTGTCCTCTGAAGTGATTACAATGTCTGAATAATTTTGTAGCTAACACTTAATGAAATTCAGGTTTAGCAACACCAGAATTGTGATCTAACCAAAGACTGGAGTTTATAAAACCCAGTGCACAGAATCCAGAACTAGAGACTGGGAATGGGATTTGTTCTGATTTTAAGGGCTGGAAGCTCTGCAAGCCACTGCCTCAGAAAGATCAGATTTTGAAGTGTCAGAGATCAGGAGTTGCCAGGGAGTATTTGTTCAGCATCACAAAATTAAAGTGGATTATTTTGGGAAACTCCCAGTAGCAAATCCAGGAGTTTCTCAGCCTTACCTGCCTGGGCTGGTCCACAGCTTTCTGGGGGTCACTCTTCACCTTGTTGCTGGGGTGGTTTGTGATCTTTGTGACAGGCTGTTTGAAGATAGAAGCTGTCTGTCTCACAGGCAGGGCTGTGTTCAAATCAGGCTTGCCCTGTTTGAAACAAGAAGAAAAGGAAAAACCCACAAAAACAGTTTAAATTTGCTAAAATGCTATTACAGACACAAAGAAGTGCAACAGGGAACAGTTCCTGGGCTTCAAATCTTGTCTAATCTCTAGTTATACAAGTTAGGCTGCTAAAAATACATAACTAAATTCAAATCTTGCCTTAGACCTATCAAAGTTTTCCTCTCATCCTGTTTAACATGGCAGTCTCCTCCCATGTTAGTTCACACACATCAGCTTCACTCTCATTTTTAATTACTTTAGTAGTTAGAACAAACCACGTGTAATCACTAAAAGAGTGGATTACAACACAATAGTTGTAATAAATAAAAATATTACAAACAGGGATTTAGAGGCTGGTTTCTGAATCCCAAAACCACTCCAAACCATTCCTTCTAAATCCAGTTGTGACCAATAAACAAATCAACACACTGGAAGCTGAATCCCTTTTTTTACCTTTGGTTCTGAACAAAGCTCAGCTTCTAAATGAAGCTCCTAATCAATTTTGCACTACATAACTGCATTTTCTGTTAGGGGAAGCACAGAAGGCTGTTCCCCATGCCCAAAATCTAACACACAACCCTTGGAATGGCTGCAGGACAAGCTTTGTTCTGGGGATGCAAACACTGAGGCTGCTCCACAGATTTATTCATGAGATGTAGAAAAGATGCATTCAGGACAAATATAATTCTGAACCATCTGGGTGCTAATCCATTCAGAAGCCAGTGATAACATTTGTACATTTATTGAGAGTTTTGGGCAGAATTTTTAGCCTGAGAGGTGTGTGAGCTGCTGGTCTCTGCCTCAAGGCAGGTCTCAAAATATCACTGCAGCACCCAGGACTGCAAGAAATGCTCCCAGCACTCTCGTGATGATGAGCCTTGACTGGCTGATGGATTTAAAAATGAGCATTGTGCCTTTTCCACATTCAGTGTTCAGGTGCACACACAGTAGCTTTTGGGCTCTGGGAAAGATTTTAGCACCTGATGAAGATCCTTAGGAATGACTTGGGACAATCAATTCAGACAGGGAGCCTGTCACTGCCATCCTGACACCTCAACAATCTGAATTACCAGCTAGAGAATCTTTCATTTTGTTTTACAAAAGGCCTCACAGTCCTCTTCCCTCTTGCACTGTTTGCCCCAAATGCCACCTCCCCTTCCACCAATGCCAAAGCTGGGTCACCACACAGCCTGAGAGAGCTCCAGTGAGTCACTGGCAGGAGCTGCAGCATCTCCTCATCCCTGTGGACCCAAATCCCTCCTCTCCTTTCAAATCAAAGAAAAGGGCAGGGCAGAGATGCTGCACAGCCCCAGAAGTGTGAGGCTCTGGAGGAGATTGTGCTGGAGGTGAGCTCACACTCCAAGTAGGGGCATCACAGAATCATGGAATGGTTCAGATTGGAAGGGACCCTAAAGCTCATCCAGTGCCACCCCTGCCATGGCAGGGACACCTCCCACTGTCCCAGGCTGCTCCAGCCCCATCCAACCTGGCCTGGGACACTGCCAGGGATCCAGGGGCAGCCACAGCTGCTCTGGGCACCCTGTGCCAGGGCTCCCCACCCTCCCAGGGAACAATTCCTGCCCAATATCCCATCTGTCCCCTCTAGCAGTGGGATTTTACACACATTCCCTGTGTCCTGTTCCTCCATCCCTTGTCCCCAGTCCCTCTCCAGCTCTCCTGGAGCCCCTTTAGGCCCTGCAAGGGGCTCTGAGCTCTGCCTGGACCGAAGAGGGAGAACACTCCCAGCTCTCCCAGCCTGTCCCAGAGCAGAGGGGCTCCTCTGCACTCATTCCCACAGGTCAATGCCTTTCTTGTGCTGGGAACTGAGGAAGGTGACAGTCTCTTCCCTGCCCTCCTCCACAGCAGACAGAGCAGTGACAACTCCCCTCCACAGCACCATCCCCAAGGCAGCAGCACTTGTCCAACCCCTACCAACAGCTCCAAGCTCACACTTCAGCTGACATGCTGCACTTCCCTCTGTCCCAGGCCCTGCTGAGGCAGTGGCACAGCAGCTGCTGCTGCTCAGGCTCACCTTGGCCTGGTTGGAGCAGTCGTAGCGCATCCTCTGCCGGTTCTTGTTCATTTTGTTCATCAGCATCTTGCCGGTGCGGAAGTCGAAGGAGCCGAGCTCCATGGAGCTGCCCAGGTACCGCGCCAGCTGCGGCTTGCTGCGGAACTTCTTCCCGCTGGGGCTGCAGAACACAGCACAACAGGGAAACTGAGCCTGGCGCCTTCCACACTGGCACCTCCTCAGCTCAGGAGACAGGATTGCTATTTCCTTCCTGAAAAACACGTGCTGGGATTTCAAGAATGAAGCTCACGTTCCATTCTAGAACAGTGTTTGTGCTTTCATGTTGACTCCTTCTTGTGGAACACACCAGCTAAAATGTTTTTATATGTCAAGAGGAAGGTTCAGATCAGGTAAACAAATGTAGGATAATGCACACAATAACCAGCAAGGGAGATCTCAGCACAGAAGCACTTTTCATTCAGTTGACTCTCACAGTAAATGCCCATTTTCAAGCATAATTTCTTCTCCCAGGACTGTTACATTTGACCAGCACCACAAATGCTCCCTGTCTCCTCTCCCTGCCCTTTGAACAGCACATTCAGGTTTGATTCTATGTCTTTTGCAGCATCCTGAAGACTTCAGAAAAGGAGAAAATCAGAAGTTAACTACTGACAAGCTGCAAAACAAAGAACCACAAAGTGATGCAAAGATAAATGTCAAAATCTCATAAAACTTTCCATGAATGGCAAAAGGGAAGAGAGATTGTTCTGTAACACTTGGGTTTCCATGAAGACTCAACCTGGAGAGCAGGCACAAATTATTCCAAATCTTTATTGGTGTTTTCTTTGGGGTTTTTTGTTGGTTTGTTTTTTTAACAATCCAACATCAGAAGCTAAAATAAGCCAGTATCTTATGGCTGCAGAGTAAGACTATAAAGATAATAAGCACCAAGTATTCTTCCCCTTCTCACTGAGCATCATAACAACACCTCTTTATTCCCTTGATTACCCTCACTTCTGGTCTTCTCCACCTTGCATTTTCAATCCTAGTTCACATCCAGAAGAAGCTCATTCCCTGTATCTCCATCCCACTATCAAGGGTTAAGGGATAGGAAGACATTTTGAGACCAAAAATGCCAGTTACCTTATCTCACACTGGTGAGACACTGAAAGCCTTACCAGGGTCTTAACAACAACAAAACAAAACAAAAAGGAAAGTCTATTTCCACATATTGTCTCCTGCCTGAAGCTTTATTAGGGGAAAACCAGCATAAGCAGAGAATTTCTGGTATAGGACAGTGACAAAGCAATTAGGCTAAGTCAGACTCTGCATGAAAAAAAAATAGGTTAAGAAAAAAACAAACCCAGAAAGTACCAAAGTATTAAAAGCTCTCCAAAAACTGAGATAAATTTAATATAAATTACACTAAAACTGAAATTAGAATAAGTCTCTCGAAGGAGTTAAGACTGAAAGGTTGTGGTGATCCCACACAGCATCTGCTTAGGAAGCTCTTGGCTCCAACTGCTCCAAGCTGCTTATCCTGCCTGGATCTCCTCCCTGCCACCACCACTGCTCACACATCCCAGTGTTCATGCAAATGAACCAGCTGAGGAAAATAATCCATCTTTGGAGGGCAGGGAGGAGAGGAGGAAACCTCCCTCACTGGTTATTCCTCAGCTGGACCAGCTCCTGTGGAGCTGCACTTGGGCCAGGACACAACACAGAGCAGGACCAAGCAGCCAGGAACAGAGCCTGTCCAGCCTCAAATTTGTGAATCCCTTTTTTATACTCTAAAGGGAATTATTTGCCTCCATCCAGAGAGAGGAATAACCAACTCCAGCAGCTTTAGGGCAGAGCAGTCGCTGCCAGTGAAGCCAGGAAGAGAAACTCCTGCAACATGAAGAACATGGCACTGCTTCCCCTTCCAAGATCTGCTGCTCCAATTTAGGGTTTAGTGTCTTAGCAGGTTTAAAAATAACACATTAAAGTGCAGAGTAACTTCCAGAACAGTCAGTACAGTCAAAGACAAGATTTTAAGTGAACAGAGCCCTTCATCTCTGTGTGTTTAGTACATGCTGTGGTCATTTTGAACTGAAAAGCTGCTCAGAGTCTCAAAAAACCCACCTGAAATGACTGAGAGTCCTGTCTCTTCCTGGGGAAGCTTGGCCCAAAGGAAAAGCACTGAAATGTTCAGAAGAAAAACTTTTATTCTGATTAGGTCTTGCAAAAGGCAGGATCATCCCCAGGCTCTCTGGGACAACAGCAGAGCAGGGAGCAAAGCTGTGACCAAAAGGTGACAGTGAAGGGAGAAAGGAGGGGGTGGGGTGCCCTGGAGCTCCTGGGGACCCTCTGGCAGGACCATGCAGGACATTGGGGCACCTACACACACCTGGGAGGGTCAGAGCGGGGAGGGGGGGCCAGAGGAACCCAAACTTGAGCAGGACTCCTGCTGCACACCAGGACACACAGAAACTCCCCCAACACCACAGAACTCTGAGCCCTGTTCAAGTGCCCTTTAAATGTCACAGAATACAGAATTTACCTCCTTCTGCTCCTCCTGCACTCCTAGTTTTGCACAAAGATTTTAAAGAGGCCCCAGAAAGAGCCATTCTGGTACAAAGCTGCAAAGCCCAAGCCCTGCTCTGTGACATCCCCCCAGGCAGGGACGCTGAGAGCCGGATTGATCCGGGCTCCCAACGAGGCTCTGTCACAGCTGCCCGTGTGTGAAAGGCAAGGACACGGCCAAGTTGCAAAGCAGTTCACAAGTTGCAAAGGATTTTGCATGCTCGTCCATCACCAGCTCGGGGCTTTATTCCCCCGGGCTCCCGCTAACAAAACAGACCTGGCTGGGGGAGCCACCCCGAGCACCCCCAGCCCTCCTTCCCAGACTTTTCCCTGCACATTAATCCACGTCCAGGGCAGCCCACTGAAGGGCCAGGCCTGCCAGGTGCCCCTGCTCTCCATGTGCAGCTCACCCTTTGTTTCCTGCCTTATATTCTTAAGGAGAGAGCGGCTGCCCAGGCCCTCTCCCCTCCTCCCTCATCAGTCTCCTCCCCTCTGCTCTCCCATTTAGCCTGCACAGGATCTGCACAACTTGGGAAGCAAGGGACAAAAGACAAAAAAAACCAAACCCTGAGCAAACCCAGGCACCGCCTGCCTGCCTCTGGAAGAAATGGAGGCAGGAATAAGCCAGGGAAAAGGGGTCACTGAAAGCTGAGCCTCGTTCCCTCGCTGGATGGGGCAAGGGAAGAACACAAAATGATTCTCCCTCTTGCTTTCCACCGTGCTCCCCCCCCTCGCTTCTCTCCCCAGCTCTGCCCCAGGCAAATCCCAGCACCAGGGGCTCCTGGAGGGCTGCAGGAGCTCCTGATGGTGCTCCAGGGAGAGGGGGACCCCAGGACACCGCACAGCCCACTCCTGTCAGCGCCCCTTCCACAGCATCCTGACTTCACCCCTGGCTGCAGCACCCACCCAGCCCGCCTCGGGGTCCCACACTGCAGCTGGGTTGTGCTGGGATGGGCTGGCACAGCCAAAAAACCAGGCCAGAGCAGGGGGGGACACCTCCAGCTGCCACAGCCCAGACACACCCTGACACACCCACAGACACATCCCTACATTTTCACACACCCACAGCCCCATCCCCATCCCCTTGCACACCCACGGCCCCATCCCCTCACCCTGACACACCTACGGCCCCATCCCCTCACCCTGACACACCCACGGCCCCATCCCCTCACCCTGACACACCCACGGCCCCATCCCCACACCCTGACACACCCACGGCCCCATCCCCATCCCCTGACACACCCACGGCCCCATCCCCTCACCCTGACACACCCACGGCCCCATCCCCACACCCTGACACACCCACGGCCCCATCCCCATCCCCTGACACACCCACGGCCCCATCCCCTCACCCTGACACACCCACGGCCCCATCCCACAGATCCACTGGAGCAGCCTCGGGGACTCGACCTGTCCCAAAGCACAGAAGGGATGATGCCCCCGAGGGATGATGCCCCCGAGGGATGATGCCCCCTGCCCCACAGGGCAAGGGGGGTGGGGGGGGTCTTCACTCAGCAACTTGGACTCCAACCATACCAAAAATAAACCCGCCCCAAAAACCCCAAACAAAGCACTTGGACACACACAAAATCTCCCAAATTTCCAGAAGCATCACATCCCTGAAGAAGAGCCCAAGTGGCAGCTCTGTAACACCCTGGTACTACAAACACAAATACAACCAGGTGATTTTGTAGGGCTCAACTCAGGCATCATGGAATTGTTAAGGATGGAAAAGACCTTTAAGATCATCAGATCCAACCATGACCCCAGCATCACCACTATGTTCACCACCAAACCATGTCCCAAAGTGCCACATCCACATTTTTTGAACATTTCCAGGGATGATGATGCTGCCACCACTACCCTGTGCAGCTTGTTCTACTCCTTTACAACCCTTTCCATAAAAAATATCTCCCCAACACCCAACCTAAACGTCCCCTGGTGAAACTTGAGGCCACTTCCTTTTCCTGTGAAAAATCATGAGCTTTCCTGCAGGCAAACCAGAGCAACAGAGGAAAAGCAAAGTACAGACTCAGTAAAAGCATTCTGCTCCACATTTTTTTTTAAAAAAAAAGATTGTACTGATCGAAATATCCTTGGAGGAGTGTTAAAAACATTCCCCTCTAACTTCTTACATTTGTGCTGCAAAGGTAAGGAATTCTTAACAAAATAAGTTTTGCACGAGAGTGTGAAGTTTCCCAGCACAGTGATGTCAACAACCTGAGGCAGAGACAAGCAGTGATCCCAAATTTCTGACACTTGGTCATCAAACCTTCAGGAGAAAAACACTCAGAAGAAAAAAGTCCCACAAAGCAGCACTAAATTCTCCTTCTCCTGTGTGAGAACCCTGAGTCTGAAGAGAGCCAAAACTCTCTCAAAGACAACGTGCCACTTGGACAAAATCCCTGTCACGATTTTCTTCCTGAAATCCTCCATCCCTGCACTTTCCTGCTCACTCTGAATCCAGCCCACAAGTCCCATCCTATCAGCCAGAAAACCTCCTAAGGATGAAGTTCGAGGACTGGCTTTAAAAGCCTGCCCAGGTACTCACACCTCAAGGAAGATGTAATTTCCAGCCAGAGACTGGCTCACACACACCTCACAGGGGCTTTCCACAAGCCCTTCCTGCATCTGTATATCCCCAGGAGCTGGACAGAACAATCACCCAGCTAAACAACAGGCAGAACTTGCACAGGTATTACTGAACTGCCACACCTGCATTTGCCACTCTGAGGTAATGCAAAATGCAACAGAAACCAAAAATTAATGCAACAAAGCTCGATTCTATCTTTGATCTCTGTCCAAATTGATACAAAGGGAAAACCCATAATTTGGGAATAAAAGCATGCTACTTATCCTCTCTCCCCCTTTTTTAAAAGTTCAGCTCAGACACTGCAACTTAACAAACAAGTTTCTTGGAAAAACAGGATCTTTGAAGCTTTCAGCTGCTGCTGGTGGTCTTATCCTGCCCTCAGCCCCCGAGCTGCAGCAGCAGAATCGGCTTCACGCTCTCGAGGATGGCATTTTCTGGTTCACTCACCCTTTTCTCACAACCACAATCTGATTCTAAAAATGAAACCTGAAGCTAAAGCTGTGGCTGCCCCAATCCTGGAAGCGTTCAAGGCCAGGCTGGACGGGACCTGGAGCCACCTGCTCCAGTGGAAGGTGTCCTGGCAGGGGACGGAACGAGACGGGCTTGAAGGTCCCTCGCAACCCAAACCAGCCCGTGAGGATTCTGTGACAGATGCACAAGTTGAAGGATTTTCCCGACAAGCAGGGCCAGGTGAGGACACAGGGACAGCTCCTGCCGCGTTCCCAGCTCCCGCTGGACCCGAGTTTCACAGCTCAGCCCGCGGGTGCCTCGTGGGTGCGGGGAGGATCCATATGGCCACCTCCAGCCCCGTGAGCCATGCAGGGCTATAAATAGCACCCTTCAGCTGCCGGGCCAGCGCTCCCCCACAGCCACGCTCCGGGAAGGCGCACGGCCGCCAGCGGCCGAGCTGCCCCCAGAATTCCCAACTACACCCGAAACACGGCAGAGCGAGCCCCGAGAAAGGAGGAACAACAGCCCTGCTGCCCATTTGAGAATAAAGAGCCCCGGGCGCCGGCAGGGCAGCAGCCGCTCCGAGGGGCCGCGGGGGCTCCTCACGGCGCTCCCCCAGCCCTGAGGGGGCCGAGCACCCCCGGCTGCCCCGGGCCAGGGCTCCGCCGCCTTCCCCTCCACCTGTGGCTGCAGCCCCGGCCCGGCCCCGCGGCCCCCCCGCGCCCGGGGCGGCCCCGCCGAGCGCTCCCACCTCTTCCGCTCCATGGCGGCTCCTCCCGGCCCGCTCCCGCCTGGCTCCGGCCGCCTCCCGCCGCCTCTCCCGGCCGCCGCGCTCGCCTCCCGCCGCCGCCTCTTCCGCGCTCCCGCTGCCCCCGGGAGGCGGCGCCACGGCCCCGGCCCGTCCCGCTCGCGCTGCCGGTCCCGGTGCCGCTCCTTCCCCGGTGCCGTTCCCGCGGGCGCCGCCGGGCCCTGGCCCCGCTCCCGCCGGCCGGTGTGCGCCGCTCCCTCCGCCCGCCCCTTCCACCCACCGAGCCGCCTCCCACCGCCCGCCGCGCCCGGATCCCTCCGCCCGCATATAGTCCCTCCCCCCGCCGCCCCCGCGCGGGACCCCCCCCGTCCCAGCCCCGTTCCCCCGGAGAACCCCCGCGGTCCCGGCCTCACCCCAGCGCCGAGTGCCGCGGGCCCCCCCGGTGTCCCGGCAGCGCCGCTTTGGGCATCTTCCCCCGCGCCCGCCCGGCCGCGCTGGCGACCCCGCGACCCCCGGCCCCGCCCCGCGCCCCGGGCATGCGGACCCGCCCGGACCCCCGGGGACAACCGGCCCCTCGCCGTGGGGCTGCCCCCGGGGGATTCGGGGGGTTCGTTCCGTGCAACAGCAGCATACCAAAAATAAACCCTAAAAAAAAAAAAAAAAAAAAAGTCCAACAAAAAATGGGGGAAATCTGCACATGAGGAACTGGAGTGAAGACAAAGCAATGAAAAGTTTTTCAGGAAAGCGCGTAAACCAGCACCTACAGCAGCTGCAGTAGCAAATTCCCTCCTGTGGTACCGCCAGGAGAGGTGTCTGCCTCCTGCTACCGCGGAACATCCACCTGGGAGCCCCAGCTTTGGGAAGGAGAAACCACCCAGCACCTGAATTCCGGCAGCTCGTGATCCTCGCCATTCCAGTATCCACATGCTGGGAAGCACCACAAGGCAGCCTCCTTCCCAAAAAGCAAGTCAGAGGAATCAATTTCCTTTTAATGAATGATGTATTAGATTTTCGTTAAAAAATCCTGCTTGGAGCAGCATTCGGAAGGGATCAGTGTCAGACATTACAGCAGAGGTGTCCATAGGAGTGTGCCCACTCTCTCCAGCCACCACGCTGCTCTGACATCAAACTCTGTGTCAACAGCCTGTTCTTCCTCCAGTCCTCAATTTATAATCCGGAATATCCTGAGCTGGAAGGGACACTCAGGGATCCAGCCCCTGGCCCTGCCCAGCCCCCAACAGCCCCACCCTGAGCATCCCTGAGAGCGCTGTCCAAACGCTCCTGCAGCTCTGGCAGCCTTGGGGCCGGGACCATTCCCTGGGGAGCCTGGGCAGTGCCCAGCACCCTCGGGGGGAAGAACCTTTCCCTGAGCTCCATGCCAGCCCTGACACAGCTCCAGCCCTTGCTGGGCTCCTGGCCCTGTCCCAGAGCAGAGCTCAGCCCCTGCCCCTCTGCCTTCCCTCGGCAGGAGCTGCAGCCCCCGAGGAGTCTCCCCTCAGTCTCCTCTGCTCCAGCTGAAGGAGCCAAGTGCCCTCAGCTGCTCCTCAGCCCTTCCCCAGCTCCGGGTTCCTCCTTTGGACACTCTCCAACAGCTTTGGCTCCTTCTGACCCTGTGGTGCCCAAGGTGCCCCAGCACTGGAGGTGAGGCTGCCCCAGTGCAGAGCAGGGTGGGACAATCCCTCCCTGGCCTGGTGCCCCAGCACACGGTGGCCCTTTGGGCTGCCAGTGGTGACTCAGATCCAACTTGGCACCGACCAGGACCCCCAGGTCCCTTCCCAGGGCGCTGCTCTCCAGCCTCTCATTGCCAGCCTGTCCCTGCATCCCTGCATCCCTACTGGGGTTCCCCACCCCAGGGCAAGAACCGGCACTGGCCATCGTTAAACATCACACGTTAGGAATTACTTATTACCTTCTTTTTTCAAGTCGAGGCTCACTCACTCGTTTCAAACTCCCTCGTTCGAAAAGCAGCAGGAGAGCGAGGGAGGAAGTGAGACGTGTCATGGATGGAGGGAAGCCCCCACCCCCACAATGGGCTGCAAATTGCCCAGACTGCGGCCCAAACTGGAAACAATTTCCAAGAGCCAGGTGTGACAGTGGGTGCTGGGTTACATTTGCTTTGTTTAAAAAGATTTAAGATCCATGAGGGTGGCTCTTAATTTGATCAATGCTGAGCTTTGCCCTGAAGTCATTCCAGTTCCCCGGGACTGGGGTGTGGTAGTTGATGTTTTCTCCTCTGGGCTCACAGGTAGGAAATATCTCGGTTTGCCACTAGTATTATTTTCTGCAATCTTGCACAAAAGAGATGAAAAACTTCCAATTCCCACTATTGATCAAACCCACTGTATTTTCCATAAATGCACTTCTCTTTTGTTTTTTTTTAAACTAAAAACACCCCAAACCTCACAATCCAGCTCAACTGATACTGTTGTAACCAAAAACTTGTACTGACATGGAGCTTTGGAGTGCAAAAAGGAAACTGAAGCACGGTGAAACCTCCAGTTGTGTTTTTTACCAATGAACTGGCAGAGCTGGGAGCAATTGGAGCTGTGAGTTTAGATATGGAAGAGGATCCCTGAAATGTCCTCTGGACCTGGAGCTGAGAGTATCAGGAGGTAGAAAACCCGTTTTCACTAGCAGCTGGCACTGGTTTGTGGAAGGGAAACATTTACTCTCTTCTAGGACTGCGTGAAATGTTTGGGTAGAAATGAACTCTTGAGGCGAAGGGAAAATATTCCAGTGCTCCTCTGGGAACACTGCCAAGGTGAGGTATTTGCAGGTATAACCACCAGCTGAAAGTGGATGCAGCTTCCAGAGACTCTGTGTTGCCCCAGGATGAGCAGATAATCAAAAAAATAACCAAAATCAACAACCAAAGTTGTTGTCGGGCATGGAAGGAAGCAGCAGGATATCCTGACACAAACTCTTGATTTCACTCTGCAGGTATCCCTGGTTTGAAGCTTCCTACTCTGCACTCCCAGAGCCAACTGAGGAACTTATTACAGAGCAGGATTGGCCATGGAATTCCCAACTCAGGAGCCCCAGCAGAGGCTCTTCCACCAGGAGAGACCAACAAGGGCTGTTGCAGGCTCACAGTGCTGAGCTGGCTGCAGTAAAAACCCCAGTCCCACCTCCACTTGCACATTCCTCGAGGACAAACACTTGGAAGAGGCAGACAGGAATGCAAAGCCTCCCTTTTCTTAAGGGCTCTTGCAAAGTTACATCATCAACCTGCAAATCCAAGGCTACCTCTGTGCCCTCTCCAGGTTTGGAAGGGGAGGCTTTTTCCCCTCTGTCTTTCCCCCTTGACAGACAGGGAAAACAAAAAACCAAATTGTTTTTGAATTTGTCCCTCTAACATATGTGGTATTCATAGCTCATTATGAAAACAATTAACTGTCAGAAGACAGGCAAAGCTAGGATATTAAAAATTAGAAAGATCACCCATGTCACTTGAACAGTAATTATTTGAAATTTAACAGAGACTTGCCCAAGAATGTAGAAGGCATTTTCAAGTGTTTCTTGCTCTTGTAGCAAGAGAAATATAGCAATTAAAACAGTTATACACTAATCCTAGGGTTAATTAGCAATAAATCCAGCACTGGAAATGCTGCACAAAGAACAAGGAGCTGAACAATCTCCAAACAAATCCAAGGTCTGTACACTCCTTGCAGTGCTGCCTGTGCACACAGCTGGGATTTTAAATATGTTTTTCTCCTTTCAGCACCTCATCTCACCTGCTGGGCACAGCTCTACCACTGGGGCTGTGTAAAGGTGACTGTCACACTGACTGGCAGCTTGGGGACCCCAGGCTCCTCAGACAGATGGACACCACAGACCCCCAGCTTCAGGCTTCCCAAAGAACTCCAAGCCATGGGAACAGGTCACTCACCCAAGGGACAAGGCAAAACCAGGGAACTCCTGAAGCAGCAGGTTACACCTATCCTGTCCAGGTGTGTTACACAGGTCAAGCAAGAGCAGGGACTGAGCTGGCCAGAGCTGAGGTTACAATCCTGCTGCTGTGCAAGGACAGGCTGACAGAACATCCACTTTCCAAGAATATCCACTTTTCAGGCATTGGGCTGGGAATGACCAGTATGAACACCCCCACACATGGCAGAGGGCTGCTCTTGTCAAGGCTGCACTCTCAGCATGCTGAGGTTCAGCTGAGGCCTTGGCCTCCTGCAGGTCAGTCAGGAGCAGGGCTGCAGCAGGGAGGCACAGCCTGAGGAACCAGCACTGCTATCTCATTGTTCCAGAAGCTTCTGTTCCATCAGATCCCAGGGAAGCTGCCCCAAGGCTGCCAGAGCTCCAAGAGAGTTTGGACACCACTCTCAGGGATGCTCAGGGTGGGATTGTTGGGGTGTCTGTGCAGGGCCAGGAGCTGGACTTGAGGATCCCTGTGAGTCCCTTCTCACTCAGGATATTCCAGGATTCTGTGATTGCATCTTAGTAGACACAGAAAAGCAGCAAAGGCAGTTTTTGCATGTGAAAATGATATTCTTTGCCCCCAATTAATTAACAGTGAAGCTGCTGAAGCAACACTTAGAAATTTTACTGTTAATTAAGTAATCCAAGTGTCCTGTGTAGTGCCACTGTTTGGGCAGGTTTTCCAAGAGTTTTCCATAGAAAACATCCCTGAGGGTGACACAGCCCTGACAGTGACACACAGGCAGCACAGCTACAACCGGGATTTCACCCTAAAGAGATTCAAACCTTGCATTACAGCCAAACATTCTAGTAAGATGAAATTGGGAACTAAACAGAGAACAAACAGTGACCCTGTTGTCACACAGAGAAAGTTTGTTTGTAAATTCTGGTCTTTGTGAAAAGGGATGAACCCTGAGTCTGAGTCATCTGTGGCTGAGTGGCAGAGACCAGAGCAAACTAATCCTCAATCTTCCTTTTACTAACAGCTAGAAACTCTCTCAGCTGAAGGGTTGTGGTAGGGGGTTTCTAACAGCTAGGAACTCTCACCTAAGGGCCTGTGTTTGGGGGTTGTTGCATCACTGATTTAAGTTCACAAATAAGTAGATCTATGAATTGAGGATTTACATTCTTTTACTACTCAAATCCCAAGACAAGAACTAAACAGTTCCCTGAACTCCTGTTTTTCATCCTGGTACAAAGAAAGACATCCAGGATTTGAGGCCAGCCTTCCTCAAGCCCCTAGATGAAGTCAGAAAAGCTTCAAAAATAGACCATTTAAGTGGTCCATGGATTGATGTTAAAAACTCCAAATCCTTTCTTTAAACTAAATTTCAGGAATCTGTTACCATGAAATTCTGCAATATGGACTGTGAAAAGTTAACTGTATCCATGAGGCCATAGTGATCCAGGAATGATGAGCCTAAAATCAACACATCCCTAAGAGTAGCTCAAGAACTGTAATTTATATAAATAAATCATCAAACCCAGTACCCTAGCAGCCAGTGGTTGATTCCCAAGGAATCTACACAGGAAAAGAGACAAACATGTGGCAGTCCTACACAGTCCAAGAAGCTGAAGACATAACAGGGTGTCCAGAGCAGCTGTGGCTGCCCCTGGATCCCTGGGAAGTTTCCAAGCCAGGTTGGACAAGGCTTGGAGCAATCTGGGATAGTGCCAGGTGTCCCAGCCCAAAGCAGTCTGTGATTCCATGATTCTATAACTCAAAACCAAACCAGGAGTCTGGTCTTAAGAATGTGGACTAAGAAGGTAACACACCCAAAAAAACCCAAAAACCCAACCCCCCCAAAATCATTCACTTGGTTTATTTTGGACACCAGGTTTATAAATTACTCCCATCAAGGCAAGGTGTGCTGGGAAAGTGCTCAGAGGAAGTGGTCAGTGAAGGTGAATTTGCTCACAGCTGTTCATGAGACAGACAGACAGACAGACAGATCACAACTTGTTGCAGAATCTGTACTGGGCATTTCAGGGTCACCCCAAGCAGGGTCTCAGCGGACGGATGCTCCAAACACTCTCCAGCAGTGACAGTCCTACAACAAACACAGACAGTGGTTAAGCACAGCTTCCTGCACAGTGCCACAGCAGAGATCTCAAAAGCCTCCAGTATCCAGGCAGAAGTTCTGGTACAGGAGCTGATCTGGGTGCGGGTGGCAGGCCTGGAGTCCCTTTGGAAGGGAGCACAGGCCACCACAGACACATCCCCTTTCTCTGCTCCTCTTTCCAGAGGACTGACACACAAAGTTCTTACTTCAAAATGGGAAACACTGACTGTTGGCTCAAGAACAGAGCTGTGTTACTACTACTGACAATTTTTAAGGAAGGAAAGCCCTTAGAAAGTAATTTAATTGCCCCTACATAACTTGAGAGCTTTTCCACTTGAAAACTTTTCTCCATCTCCAGGCTGGACGGGGCTTGGAGCAGCCTGGGATAGTGGAAGGTGTCCCTGCCATGGCAGGGGGTGGCACTGAAGGGCTTTAAGGACCCTCCCACCCAAACCAGTCTGTAATTTTATGCTTCTATGACTTTTCTGTAAACATCACAATGACCCAAAATGCCTCCACTCCAGCTCAGCTGACTTCCAAGACAAGTTTCATTCCTCTCTCGGTTACAGAAGGATCTGTGCAATATCAAGTTTGCAAACAGTAAATTGTTTAAACTGCAACAACTCTTGCTGAAAAAAGATTTAAAAAGTACTGTCTGTGCTTTCCAAACTGACTTCCCTACAAAATACTGTGTAGCTGGAACACAAGTAACTCACTTTCATTAATCAACATTTAGATGTAACTGTTATTCTGACCAGCAGAAACAAACACTTAGGTGGACAGTTTTCTCTGGACTCAGTTTCCCCATTACCATCCTTTAATGAATGGAAAAATCTTCCTGATTCCCTTCTATCTGCAGCAAGGAATAAAAAAATCTGAGGCCTGCCTACTAGAAAGAAAAAGCAGTTAGAGCCCCAATAGAAGGATTGTCTAGTTGCTGCTTCAGCTTTAGGAATGGCCAAACTTTCAGAATATTCAAAACAGCACTTCTGATACGCATTTAAAGAAGGAAAATAACCTTGAGAAATCAAATCTTCAAAGGTATTTGTGGAACACAGTCACCAGCTCTGAAAATTCAATTTACTTTTAATACCAGTCACAAGGAGTAGAAAGGAGCCTGAACTTGCATAGTCACAAAAGTAGTCCTGAGCTTGTAGCCCTTCTGCTCAGGAAGAGAAACAGATACATCAAAAGTTCAAAGTTAGCTTGACTTGACCTCTTAAGAGGTCACACATCATATGCAGAAATTTCCACATTATGTTGTGGAAAACCTGCTGCTTGCAAATTAATCACTTGAAAAACATATTGTAATGAATATTTCACCTTTCTGGTGCTCTGTGAAGCTCCACTAAAAAAGTTAAAAAAAAATTTGATTATGCCCCAGGCAAAGAGGAAACATCCACTGTTACACCAACACAGGGTTACTGTGTTCAAGTATTGCAGGCCAGGTTGTCCTGGCCAGGGCTTGGAGCAATCTGTAAAAGGTGACAGTGGAAGGTGTCCCTGCCCATGGCAGGGGGTGAGCAGGATGAGCTTTAAGGTCCTTCCAACCCAAAACCATCTGGGATTCTGTGATTTTATAATTCTATTGATTAAGCCAAGAGATGCACAAACAAAACTCACCATTAGAGGGAAGCTCAGTCTTCAGTTTTGTACTTGCCGCCGATGTAGGGAACGTACTGCAAGACCAGCTTCCAGTCTGTGGCCCAGATCACACCAACACCAGCCACACCACCCCATGTCACGAGGGTGGGGGTCCTAAAGAAGAGACACACACCCAGGTAAACAAAAAATTAGCACTGTGACAAGCCTGGAAAATGCTCAGGGCTGAGGTAGCTGAGAAAATCACCTCAATCAGGAAAAAAAGCTTAGAATTCCAGAATATCCTGAGCTGGAAGGGACCCTCAGGGACCATCAGTGCAGCCCCTGTCCCTGCCCAGCCCCCAACAGCCCCACCCTGAGCATCCCTGAGAGCGCTGTCCAAACGCTCCTGCAGCTCTGGCAGCCTTGGGGCCGGGACCATTCCCTGGGGAGCCTGGGCAGTGCCCAGCACCCTCGGGGGGAAGAACCTTTCCCTGAGCTCCATGCCAGCCCTGACACAGCTCCAGCCCTTGCTGGGCTCCTGGCCCTGTCCCAGAGCAGAGCTCAGCCCCTGCCCCTCTGCCTTCCCTCGGCAGGAGCTGCAGCCCCCAGGAGTCTCCCCTCAGTCTCCTCTGCTTCAGCTGAACGAGCCAAGTGCCCTCAGCTGCTCCTCAGCCCTTCCCCAGCTCCGGGTCCCTCCTTTGACCTTGTGGTGACCAAACTGGGCACAGAAATACTGAAATAACCTCACAGACACATTAGTCCTCAGTTAAGATATTTGACAGGAGAAAGGTCATAGCCTTTTACTTAAAAAGACAACCACTCAGCAAAGAGGAGTCACACTGCCATACCCTGCTGCAGTCACATCGCGTCGTTCTGCCCCCCCCCGACAAAACTTCGTTTTGTCTCCCACAGCCCTGCAAAGGGCACCCAGGGGCACTGCTGTATTTATAAATGTGAAATACAGCCAGCGCCGGGCGGGCCGCAAGCCCTTTCCGCGGCTCCCCGGCCCCTCAGCCCCGGCCCGAGCGCCGCTCCGCACCCAGGACAGGCCCGAGACCCTCCCAGGACGCGGAGGGGACGGGGAGGCCTCGGCACCGCTTGGGGAAGGGGCGGGACGCCCTTCAGGCTCCCACAGTGCGCGGAGGACGCGCTGAGGGGAGCGCAGAGCCCGGGGCGGAGCGGACAGACACCCCGGGCCGGAGCGGGCAGACAGCCCCGGTCCAAGCGGGCAGGCCCGGGTGGGCAGCCCGGTCCCTCCTCACCAGGTCTGCAGCAGTTGCGCGTAGCGCGGCCCCAGCAGTTGGCTCAACATGGCGATGGCGCCGCCTCAAAGTGACCCCGAGCGCCGGCGCGGCCGTGGCGGCGGGGCCGCTCCGAGCACGCGCGGGGCTGCGGCGGGGCGGGGCTGGGACCGGGGCGGGGCTGGGACCGGGGCGGGGCGGGGCTGGGACCGGGGCGGGGCTGGGACCGGGGCGGGGCTGGGACCGGGGCGGGGCGGGGCTGGGACCGGGGCGGGGCTGGGACCGGGGCGGGGCGGGGCTGGGACCGGGGCGGGGCTGGGACCGGGGCGGGGCTGGGACCGGGGCGGGGCGGGGCTGGGACCGGGGCGGGGCTGGGACCGGGGATGGGCGGGGCTGGGACCGGGGATGGGCGGGGCTGGGACCGGGGCGGGGCGGGGCTGGGACCGGGGCGGGGCAGGGCTGGGACCGGGGCGGGGCAGGGCTGGGACCGGGGCGGGGCGGGGCTGGGACCGGGGCGGGGCGGGGCTGGGACCGGGGCGGGGCTGGGACCGGGGCGGGGCGGGGCTGGGGCCGGGGCGGGGCGGGGCTGGGACCGGGGCGGGGCGGGGCGGGGCGGGGCGGGACGGGCACTGGGACGGGCCCGCGCGGGGCTGAGGGGCCGCGGCCGTGCCTGTGGGGAGCGGGCACACGGGCCCTGAGGGGACACGGGGACTAAGGAGACACGGGCCGAGGGGACGGGCTGTCGCCACGCTGGAGAGGGAACAGCAGCCCTGATGAGACACGGGCCCTGATGAGACGCGAGTCCTGAGAGGACGGGCTTGTCTCTGTGCAGGAGGGGGGACGCGAACCCTGAGGGGACACGGGCCGAGGACGGGCTGTCCCCACAGCGGAGAGAGCACAGCAGCTCCGTGGGGAACAGGCTGCCCCTGCCCTGGAGAGGGGACATGAGGCCGGAGGGGACAGGATGTCCCCAGGCTGGGGAGGGGACACGAGCCCTGAGGGGTGGCAGTGCTGGCACTGAGCTGACACTGCTGCTCAGCCTCTTGTGCTGCCCCCTTGCCCAAGCGGTTTCCCCAGCGCCCATTAGTGCCTCCAAACCCTCCTGTCACGGCCACTCAGTGTCCCCCAACAGGAGAGGGAGTTTCCAGCCAGCTATTTCAGGAGAGGGTCATAAAATCACCATCAGTTCCGTAATGTCCCCAGGCTCTGCTGGGAGCCTGCTCAGCCTCTCATGAACATGCAAGAGGAACAGGGGAACAGATACCCCAGAGCAGCTGTGGCTGCCCCTGGATCCCTGGAAGTGTCCAAGGCCAGGCTGGACAGGGCTTGGAGCAACCCGGGATAGTGAAGGGGTCCCTGCCCATGGGATGGGCTTTAGGATCCCTTAGAACCCAGGCATTCCATGATTCTGTGCTTGTCTGGCAGTGTGAACATGATGTGCCATTTGCCCACACGATTTGGTAGTCTCATCCCAGCTCATCTCCAGCTGGTAGGACTCATCTCCAGGGAGTGCAAGTTCACTTGGTGGCCACTGCTCTCATCTTGGCAAGGTGTGTGCTCTCAGCAACTCCTCTGTGCTGCTCCTTGCTCCAGTCCTCACCAGCTCTCCCAGCCCAAGCCTGCTCTGGACACTGGCACTCTCCTGCTTTCTGCTCCTCCATCTCCCAGGCTGCTCCAAGCACACACTTCTCCCTCGTCTGGATCTGAGTTGTGAACTGCTGGCACAGGCTGCCCAGGGCAGTGGTGGAATCACCATCCCTAAAAGCATTCAAAAAATGTGTGGATGTGGCTCTTGAGGACATTTTTAGTGGTGAACATGGCAGTGCTGCCAGGTTAATGGTTGGACTGGGTGATCTTCAAAGTGTTTTGCCATCTTAATGATTCTGTGATTTTATGATGGAGTTTAAGAGACTGTCATTCCATGCACCCAGAGCAGCTTGGGGAGGGCAGAGCTACCTCACTGCTGAGAGAAGGCACCCAAGGCTAAGGGAGATGTCACCAGCTGTGCCAGAAACACTTAGTGGGGTCTGTTTGTCCTGCTCTGCATGAGCCTCGAGCCAGAGCAGCACACTGAAAACACAGGCAGCACACCTGGGGAAGGAAGGCTGCTGCCAGGCAGATGCCTTGGCTCTGGAAATGTCCAAGGCCAGGCAGGATGGGGCTTGTGGCAAGGAGTGGAACGAGATGGGCCTTACGGTCCTTTCCAACCCCAATCAATCTGTAATTCTGTGAAGTCCTGGGGGACATGGGAGCCCAAAGGGCAGGAGGGTACAGGCAGGTGGGGGTCGGGTTCTGTTCCCAGGGAACAAGGGACAGGACGAGAGGAAATGGCCCCAAGTTGTGCCAGAAAAGGTTTAGGTTGGATATTAGGACAAATTTCTTCACAAAGAGGGTTGTCAGGTACTGGAACTGCCCAGGGCAGAAGGGTAAAGTCACCATCCCTGGCAGTGTTCAGACAATGGATGTGGTGCTTGGGGCATGGGTCAGTTGTCAGCTGACAGTTGGACTTGATGATCTTAAAGGTCTTTTTAACTTTGATTTGATGAATTTCTCCCATCACCAGTCTGTGCTGGGCTCCTGGGATGGGCTGGGGGCATTTAACTGGATTTCCCACTTGTAGGTGCTCCCCAGGGGCAGAGATAAGGAAACAAGAGTGATGCAGGGGCAGGATCCACATCCAGAGCAAGTGTCTGAAAACCTGTCTGGTGTTTTCTTTTGTTTTTTTGTTTTTTAGTACAAGGCAAAGCCTTTATTCCAGCTTTTCATTCCTAGGGATACAACATCTGAAGGACACACATGGGGATAAGAAAAGTAATATTGTTATAAAATGTCACATTTATTGCTACATTACTGTTATATACAGGACAGTTCTCAAAATCTACTTTAAAAAAGTTAGGATTATTTAAAAATTCCAAATAATCCAGCCAGCTGTTTTGACACTTGTATAAAATTATTTAAAAAAATGAAAACAATTCATATCTTGAGGCACTCAGAAACACAATTTCATCCCCCAATTGTGATTCATTTCAAAGAGCAACGCATTTCCCACCCCCAAATACTTTATTTTTTTTTTTTTTTTGCTGGGTTAGGCATATATATATATATATTTACTATATATATAGTTCAAAACTATAATGTGTATCTGATTTAAGAACAAGGATTTCAGCCACTTAAGTACATCTGGATTTACAGGTAGGCAGCATAAACATCAAAAGCAAGGACCATTTTTTATTTTAAAGGCCAAAAACCAAAAACAACCCAAAACTTTCTTCAGGGTTAAAAATAAACAACTTCCGCAGGCATCATCCATCTGCTCTCCCACCCCCATTCCTACAAAAATATAGAGAAAGAACATCCCAAGAATGCTTTGTGTCCCCAGGGAGCAGGAGCTGGGGGCACCCAGGGGGTCATTGCCATGTGTGGGGTTGGACCCTCCCTGTGCTGCCTCACCAGGCACCTCCTTCCCTCTCCTGGCACACCAGCAGTGCCTGCTGGGTGGCTCCTTCCCTCCCCATGTACAAGGTTGGCTCAAAAGCTGCTGGGTTGGAGTGATTTGGGAAGACGTGGCCCTGGGGAGGGGGAGCTGCGGTGTCCTGGAGCTCCGTGGCCCAGGCACAGCCCAGGGATGCTCTGGGGGAAAAGGCCTTGGGACCAGCACACCTGTCTGGAAGCAGGAACCCCTCTGCTGTCCCGAGCTGTGCTGCAGTCACACAGAGCTCCGCTGTCCTGGGCTGTGTTACAGCCTCACCCTCCACCGTGGCAGGGCTGGCCTGGGCCAGGTGGGAATGGAGAGCCCTGAGGAGCAGGAGGGGTACCAAACCAGGGGAACAGAGATACCAGTGTGGAGAGCCACGACAGGACTGCCCTTGGCCCTGAGCTGGGCTCAAGACGGTCACACACACAAGGTTTGGCAGACGGTCACATGGAGCCTGCACCACCCTCCTAACCAGAGCCCACCTCCCCGTGGAGTCCTGCAGGCCAAGGCACAGCAGTGCTGGCTCCCCAGAAGGGCTGAATTGTCCTGGAAATCAAAGTACAGAGCAGCAGGTCCCCTGGCACCTGCTCCAGGGCAGGGAGAGGCAGCTGTGCTGTGGGACACCAGCAGCACCCACCCCCAAACCCTCCTGCCTGCAGCCCAGCCGATGGCACTGCTGGCATGGCTGCCCCTCTGCAGAGGGAACCAGCTCAGAGACGCTGGCTGGAGAGGCTGGGGAGCACGGGAGGAAGGGAAACACCCCCTCAGGCTTGGAGTGGCTGAAAGAAGAGCAGCCCCAGCCGAGCCTGAGGCTCAGCTGTTAGAACAGGGCAGTCTGGGCAGCAACAAGGTGGAACAGAGCTTCTCCTTTCAGGGGCTGGGGGCATGAAGGATGCTGGCAGTGCCCCACCAGCATCGAGCCAAAGGCACAGGAGGGTGAAGGGGGCGTGGAGGAGCCCCAGGACCAGGCCATGCCCCCTCCACTTCAGTGCTCAGTGTGAGCTGGATGTTCCTACAGACTCATCTGCCCCCTCTCAGCTCCAGGGCACAAGTCTCAAAATGCTTTTGGAGCTGCCAGGAATGAAGCTGGACCCTGAGGGCAGCAGGGAGCAGGAACTCAGGAGCAATCATGGACAGGAGCAGAGAGAACGGGCTGGGCTGGGATCTGCAGACCCTGGGACAGGGGAGAGGGATAAGATTTGCATAGGATTTTTAACAGGGCAAAGACCTTGTGCAAGCTCGGGGTACAGGAAATAGGCCTTGCTATTGCTGGTGCTGGGCAGGAATGGGGGAGTCCAGTGGCCAGGGCTTGCTCTGGGTTAGCCAGCACTGCAGGTGGGGGCTGAAGGCTTGTTCTGGCCCAGCTCCATCCCCAGCTTTGCTCCACCTCCCAAAGCCCAGGGACGGAACTGGAGCTGGCCCAGGCTCCCCACTACAGCACAGCAGGGCCTGCAAGAGAAACTCGGGTTCCACAGGCCCCAAAGCTGGCAGCAAAGCTCAGGGGGTGCAGGGGATTGAGGGTTTCCAAAGCCTCATGTTTCTCGAGGCCCCACAACTGGAACCACCAGCAAGGGCCCAAAGGCTTCAGTGGGGACACTGGTGAGACACAAAGGACCTTGGAGAACAGTTTCTGCACTGACTCTGGAATTGCAGCCTCCTGAGGAAACCACAGCTTGATTCCATCTTTCCTGCCAACACACTATGGGATAGCTGTGACAGCAGGGGAGCAGAGAGCCCCAGGATGCTGGCTGGGGCTGTGAGCAGATCTGATGGGGGTCACAGCAGGGGTGAATGCCAAACAGCTGGAATTCTGTTCCCTGGGGCACTGAGCAGGAGCTGCCACCACTGCCTGAGCACCACCCCATGGGAGGCTGCAGCTGCTTTGAAAAGGGAGAAAAACAAAAATCTGCAATTTTACAGACTGGATTCCAGACACTCCCCAGTACTGGGGCATGCACAGCTTGTGTGCAGGGAGACAGGGGCTGGCAGAGTGGGGCAAGAGAGGCCCCTGGGCTGGGGACACAAGAAATGTCCCATGGCAGTGTCCCACTTCTGCTGCTTCACTGGGATGCAGCCTGGGGAAAGAGGAACTAGAAACTGCACAGAAGGGAAGGCAGCCCCCTGTCTGATGAAGGAAGCTCTGGGGGGGCTCAGTGGCCCCCAAAGAGGAGGGCACGTGTCCCCAGGAGCAGCCATGCAAGCAAAGGCTGAGAGAGGGAGAAAATGGAATAAATGGCACTGTACAGCATGTCACCCACCTGTGACACCTGTCCTGGCTGTGGGGACAGGCAGACAGGCAGAGGAGCAGGTCTGGGGATCTGTAAGATCCCAGGGGAATGGAGCAGGGCTGTGGGCTGGGGAGGGTGCAGACCTGGCCCTCGCTCACCACAACACCTGAGGACAAGAGTTTCACTGCTACAGGGTGACATTTCAGGTCTGGGCTGGTGGTACTTTGGGGACAGCACCTGGCAGTGGTTGTTTTTAGAAAAGCCACTTCCCCTGGCTGGTTAGTTCACACTGAGCAAGACATAGGATTTTTTTCTTGCTGCTCTTCCCAATTGTTCCCTGAGCACCTGGAAAGCAGAGATGCCACACTGGGCTGGCACACAAAGCTGTGTCACCCTGTGCCATCGAGGCAGCTTCAGGGAGAGCACTGCCACCCCCTACATTGTGCTTATGAAATGATCTTTCCAAACCCTGGCTCCTAGGGCTTGTGCTCAAGGATCTTCACCCAAGCTTGCCATGGAAGGAAGTTGGCTGGATTTGCTGTCAAAGTAGCATCTTAAACTACCCAAATGCAGCTGAAAAGCCCCATTTTTGTTGCAATGCCTGGGGATTCAGGCATAGTGAAAAAGGCTCTGGCTCATTGGGATTCCTCCCTGGCTGTAGGACTCAGAGGGGATGAAGAAGTTCAGCAAATTTGTGAACAACTCATAAATCTTCTCAGATTTCCAATTTTGTTGAATTTATGGAATTTTCTTGACTAGTCCATTTAAGTCCATTTGTCCATGACTGCCACCTCCAACTCTTGGGGCAAAATCAAAGGGTTTGTGAACCACTTTAAAATATTTTTTGTAGGGTTTCAAGCTTTCCAGGGCTGGGACACTGCTCCTTCCCTCCTGGCCCTGGGACAGGGGCACTGAGCCAGCCAAAACCCCTGAGCAGTGGGTACTTTGCAGCCCCAGCACTGTCCCATCACTGGAGCAGGAACTCTCATGGATGAAACAAAAAGCAGCTGCTGGGCCCTTCAATTTGCATTCTGGAGCATGAATGGGAGTCAAGGCTGTCACACATGGAGGAAAACCTCATCCCTTTCCCTGCCCACTGCTTCAGCAGCCAGAAGAACAAAGGGAGGGAACAGCCAGGGTTGGAACCTGACCAGCTGATCAGGCTAAAATGTGTCTGTTGACACAAGCAAGAAGAACCTGGGTTACTGGAACCACTGGAACCACTGGAGCTTTCCTGGCCTTCCCAGGGACAGAGCTGGGGCTGCTGAGGTCTCACCATGCAGAAGGAATGGTGGGAGCAGCAAGCTGGGGAAAGCCAGGAGCAGCCAAAAGCTTCAGAGCAATGGCTGGGTGCTGGGGAGCCCCAGGGCATGGCCAGGGGCAGCAGGGACAGTCCCACCCTGCCCTGGCACTTGGAGTGGCTCAGCTTGGAGCTGCCACGGGCTGAGACCACAGTGCCCAGGTGTGGGAGGGAGATAAGCACTGCCCTGAGCACTTCCAGCACAGAGCACAGCCATGAGCATGGGGGAGCACCAGGCTATGCCAAAGCCTGGGGGTGCTGGGAAGTGCCACAGTCCCTCCCTTTCCCTGTGCCAAAGCAACAGGAGCCCAGGCTGGAGCAGCACAGAGCAGAGATGGACCCTGCAGGGGAAAGGGGTTAGAGCCCCACATCCCCCAGAGCAGCACCCACGTCCCATCCTGCCTGACCGGGCTCTGCAGAGCTGGGAAGAACCAGGCACAAAATGTTTCAGAAGAGGAAGGAGAGGGAAGAAACAAGAGTAAATTCCTGGTGGATGTTTTTCCATGGCCATCTCTAGACCAGCTGCTGCAGTACCTCTTTGCTCTACACACCTCTGGGGCACCAGAGGGGCTGCCAGGGATCCTCCTCCTGCTGAGCACTCCAGAGTGCTCTGGAGTGATGGGGAATCCCTTGGAGTGAAGGGATGGCTGGCCCAGGCTGGCTGCTGGAGCACGTGGTGCAGGACAGGCACTCCTGCTGCCCTCCTTCCAGCGCTGGGAGGAACCCAGGGGCAGGTGACTCAAAGCCCCTGGCACAGTGCTGAGCTCAGTTTGCCTCGCAGGGTGCCTGGGAGATGTGGCAGCAGGTGACAGCAGGCTGTGAAGCCACCCCTCTCCCCGAGGCAGCGCTCTGCATTCCCGACGGCGGCGGCTGCGCTGCACGAAGGGATCTGCTGCTGGTCACGGCTTTGCTGAGCCTGAGTGAGCCACGGGTGAGCCAGGCTCCTCTCCTGCTCCAGCATCCTCATGGCTGCTGCTGCTGCTGCTGCTGCCTGGCTTCTGGCCCTGGATCCACTGCTGCTGCTGCCGTGCTCCAGCTCCTCTGCCTCTTCCCCGCTTTGTTCACTCGGTCTTTGTTCAGTGCTGCTCCTCGAGTGCCGCCAGCAGCTCTGGGAAGAGGCGCTTCCCCCGCGCGTCCCTCGCTGCTCTGCTCACCTGGAAGCGCCTCCGTCCCTCGGTTCTGCTCCAGCTGGGGCTGCTCTGTCCCAGCAGCTCGTCCTCCCCTCGGGGCTGCTCTGTCCCAGCAGCTCGTCCTCCCGTCGGCATCTCCGGGAACAAAGCAAACCTGGTGAGTCACCTCGGTCACCGCCGGGGAAGCGGGAGCTCTGCTGCCACTCGCTTTGCTGTTCAACTTCCTTTTCCCAAATCAGAAGTGGCCGAAGCAAAGAGATGGTGAATTCAGCACGAGTTTGTTTGTTTTTTTGTCATGGAAGGTACAAGCCAGGCAAGGAAGAACATTCCCTCACTGTGGCTACATTCGCTTTTAGTGGCTTTCTGAGCCGAATCTGAGAATTCCTCTCTTTATATCCAGTCTCTCTTAATACAATTTTAATATTCTGGTTGATCCTAAAGATGCAACGTTAACTATAGAAACAGCAGCAGAAAAGCGGAGGGTACAAGACATGTTTTTATACAAAAAAAAATTTTTTCGTTGCTTACAAAACATATGCAAAAGAAGCTAAAAAAAACCAAAAGGCATTGCTATTTGTTCTACATAAAAAATCTCATAACTAATGTTCTTTTTTTTTAAAAAAGAAATATCAAGCTTAGGCACAATTTTGCTGCTGGCTGCTTGTGAACAAGCCAAGAGAACACGCCACCCCCTCCTAACTGAGTGATATGTATTGACTGTTCTGCACTTTATACTTAAGGCAATTTTTTGTTTCCGTTTTGTTTCTGACAAAGTGTTTTTTCCACCCCTTACGTCTCGCCAGGATCCGTCTGCATGTGTCAGTATGAGCAGTACTACAGTTTGTGGTTCAACAGGGCTGCAGGTCACACCAAGGGTTTTCTTCCTACAGATCTCCATATCCAGAGGAACAAAAAGATCTAAAAAAAAAAAAAAAAAAAAAAAAAAGTCTGAAGATAGGAACCCAAATGAGAATAAAACTGCTCCTTGCACAGGCCCCAAGGCTCCTGCTGCAGCTTGTCCTGGCAGGGCTGGGCAGGGCTGCAGCTGAGCTTTGCCTTTGTTTTGGTCAGGCCACCCCCAGGCACCCACTGGGGCAGGGGACACCAAGGGACTCTCCAGGCACTCTATGGGATCAGCTCCTGACCTACCACTCCTGGATCTGCTCAATCCCCCCACCATCTCTGCACTGCTCAGGTGCTCCTGGTTCCCTTAAAAATGGGAACAGCCCATCAGAGAATTACCAGGGGATTTTCACTTTCTCTGACTCGCCTGTAATTTCTGGGACCTGCCCACTCCCTCTCACAAGGAAAAGGAATTGCTTGTTCCCAGTAGCTAACTGGGGGCAGGACTGGGAGGTGCAGACAGAGCTGAGGCCACTCAGAGAGCTCCAACCACCCCCCCCCATCCCAGCTATGGGGCTGCACTGTGCTGTGGGGCAGAGGCTTTGGGTGTCCATGGGGCACGTGATACACAGACAGAATCATGGAATGGCTTGGGTTGGAAGGAACAATAAAGTTCATCTTATTCCATCCCTGCCATGGGCAGAGACACCTCCCACTATCTCAGATTGCTCCAAGCCCCTCCAGCCTGGCCTTGGACACTTCAGGAATGGGGCAGCCACAGCTCCTCTGGGCACCCTGTGCCAGGCCTTGCAGGTCACAGATTTCAGGGGAATGAAGCAGGGCCATGGCTGCTGCTGAGGGAGGGGGGCTGACCAGACAGAGCACAGCAGGGCATGGGCACAGGCTGGACCCACACTGGGATCAAGGTGGAGAACAGTACCTTTACATGTGTCCAACAGGGTTGTGACCGTCTCCTAGACCAGGATGTGAAGCTGACAGTGTCATCTGGGGGTCTCCTACCACTCCGGACACTTTCTCCTCTTCCCGACGCTTCAAGCAGGCGGCTTTTGGGTTCAGATTGCGCTCTGTGCCCAAAACAGCAGCGGGGAGCAACCTCAGTCTGGGCAACAGCATCAGCCTGGCACAGCACCCCAGAGGGACAGCGGGGACAGTGCCAGGCAGGCCCGTGGGAGGAGGTGAGCACTGTGCAGTCAGTCCCTGCAGGAACCTGCCAGGCCCCTGCTCAAGCAGAACCCCAGGCCCAGCTGCACCCCCACTCAAACATGGAATCATGGAATGGTTTGGGTTGGAAGGAATGTTACAGCCCATCTTGTTTCAGCCCCCTGCCATGGCAGGGACACCTTCCACCATCATCCCAGGCTGCTCCAAGCCCAGTCCAACCTGGCCTTGGACACTGCCAGGGATCCAGGGGCAGCCACAGCTGCTCTGGGCACCCTGTGCCAGGGCATCTCCATGTGCTTGTTACAGGAACCCCCAAGTGCCTCAGCCAGCACTCAGAGCTGAGGACTGAATTTTCCAAAGCTGCTTAATGGGATCCAGGTGCCAAATCATACTAAGCACGAGCGAAGAGAGAGAGGAGCCTCAAATCCACCCCGGGCCGGGGCTGGGGAGAGCTCAGCACCCAGAGGTGCTGCTGGCGCTGCAAACACACAGCTCACAGCAAAGCAGGAGGCAGGACAGAGAAGCACGAGCATGCAGAGACAGGGGAAGAGACAGGCCCCAAAATGCACCTGCCAGTGGTACCATACCTCGTACTTGCTGCTCCAGGCCCAGAATGACCTGCACCGCTTGCTGCAGGATGATCAGTTTGGTCTGTGCTTTGTCCGTTTTTAAGTGCATCTGGCACATGCGTCCCAGCTCTTTAAAGGCCTCGTTAATGTCCCGCACACGCACCCTCTCCCTGGCGTTATTGGCCATTCTCCTCTCCCGGTCCCTCAGATCTTTGTCCTCCAGTGACAAGGCCTCGTCTGTACTGCTGGGTTCACAGCACCACAGGGGTTAGTCAGGGGGTGCCACCGAGGGGGGCTCTATGTTGCCGTGCTGGAAGTGCTCCGGGTGTCCACTGGAAATGGCCCAAACAGCCTCACTTTGCAAAGCACATTGCTCTGGGTGCTGCCCACAGCAGCCCAGGCTGTGTCACCTCTGTGAGCCCGGGGAAGGTGCTGCCAGCACAGGGCCAGAGGGCTGGAGGGGCCGCTGGGGACAAGGGTGGGCATTGATGCAGCATCACCCACCAACACCTTCTACCCTCTGCAAAATTTTGTTTGTTTTCAACTGGAAACCCGAAGATTGGGGGCGGGTATCATCCCCCAAGGAAAGATTTTGGCAGGAAGCAAATCCTTCTTTGTAAGATTTGCTTCCCAAATTGCATCTGCAGCTCCCAGTGCTGGTGTTTGGAGCAGTGGTGCTGCAGCAGCAGGAGCAGCCTGGCCTGGCACCCTCTTAGGAGCCAGGGCAGCATTGGGAGCAGGAGCCAGGGCTGCTCTGAGGATCAGACTCGGATACAGACACTGAATCCTGATCTTTCCACACAGCCAAAAGCCCACCAGAAGGGGTAATTTTCTCTTCGAGGCACAGTCAGAAGCTCTGGGAGAGCCCTCACTGCTGACAGCACCCCAGGGATGCCTGACACAGGCAGGGATGGGGAGAAGCAAAGTTGTGCTGGCAGCATCTTGAACCGTGGCCTTGCTCAACCTCTCAAAAGCCCCAATTTGAGCCCAGACGACCTTCTCCCCCAGAGCAAAACTTCTTGCAGGAAGACACCTGTCTGAGGAGGGTCCTTGGATGAGACCTGATACTGAGGACAGCCTGTGGCCTTGGGCTCCTGGGGAGCAATGTGGGGATAAACCTTTAGCAAAGAGGGGCTGCAGAGCCAGAGCCTTCCTGGAGAGCCTCTGACAGTGCATGGCCACGGGAAGGGGAGCAGGGGCTCCCTAGGCAGGCACTGCCCCCTGTCCCTGCTGCACCCTCTCCTGGCTGCCTTGGCCCTGTCTGTGTCCCCTCCTCGCTGCCCCAGCTGGCACTGCCACCTTCTCTCCACAGGACAGGCTGGGGGACAGGGCCATCCTGGCACCTGTGCCCCCCCCACAGGATCCCAGATCCTTCCTCCAGCACAGATTGGTGGCTGCAGGTCCTTGCTGGTGGCCAGTTCCGGCTGGTGGCTTGCCCAGCAGAGGCCAGGCTTGGATGTCACACCAGGGCAGACAGAGCTGTGTCCCCAGCCCTGGCAGCTTGCATTGTGTGATGCTTCGGCTGCCTTGTGCCCCTGGGGGTCACCAACCAGCCTAAAACTCCTCAGTCTCCTCCTTTCCCTGTAGCTGCTGTGGCAGTGGGAGGATCCTGGCAGCCCCCCTGGGCACACAGGGACCTGATGGCCCCGTGCCCATGGCAGTGCTGCCAGAGGGGGTGTGAGGTGCCATTCTCTCCTGGAAAGCAGCACAAACACACAGAGGGGACACTGCCTGTCTGCACCAACTGCTGAGGGAGCCTGCAGGGCTCTGCCACCTCCCTGGCTGCCTCCAGGAAGGGTTTAAAAAGGGACAAGCTTGGGAGACCAAAGTGAACATGGTGCCAGCTCTGCCTAAGCCCTGCCCCACCCTCGGTCCTGCCTGGGATCCGCGAGCAGCAAGTACAAGGTAGAGTGGGACCACCGAGAGGTCACGGCTGGGGCATGTCTGTAGGAGATTGGAAAGAACAGAACCAAAAAATAAAAACTCGAAATTAAAAAAAAAAAAAAATCCAAAGGAAGGGGAAATTAAAAAAGAAGACAGGAAAAAATATACGTTATGAAAGGCAAAAAATTACAAACTGAAGAGAGGCACAAAGGACTCCAACATCAAGGCACAGCAAGGCCAGCAGAGAGGAGCACAGGCAGGCACAGCCCCCGACGCGTGTTACGACAGCTCTGCAGAGAGAAAGGGTTATCCTGCCCCAGCACCCGCTGCAGGGGAGCAGGAGAGCAGAGCATGCACTGCGGGGTGGGGACAAAGCAGCCAGTCCTGGCAGCAGGACAGCCAGCCCTCCTGCCCTCCCTGGGACGGTGCACACACAGCACGGTGCACACGTGTGTGGAAGGGACAGAGGTGCCCTGAGGTGTCCAGGTGAGGGGCAGAGCCTGCAGTGCCTGCTGGCAGCTCCAGGCTCAGAGTGCACAGTGCTCCCAGCCTGTGCTGGACACCAGTGACTGCAGGCAGTGAGGGCTGCTCAGCTCAGGGATCCCGCTGCCCTCGCACAGCTCCCGTGGTGCCAGGGCTTTGCCAGGTGCCACACAGAGGGGACAGCAGCACAGAGCCCCATCAGGCACACAGAGGGGACAGGAATGGGCTCTGTGCCCAGAGCAGCCCTTGGAGATGGCAGAGCTGGGCCCCTCTGGGAGATTTTCTAGTGGGGTTTCTGTCACTTTGCTGGCCAAGCACTGAGCACTCCTGGCTGGGGGAAGCAGGATGGCACAGGTGTCCCCACAGGGACCAGCATGCAGCACGCATGGCAGCGGGGGACAAAGGAGGGAACAGCAGGGATGGATGCAAAAAAGGCAAAAAAAATAAAAATAAAAAGGACATCGACAGCCTTGGGTTGGTCCCCAAGGCCACAGGGGAGAGAGACAGTGCGAGGCACCACAGCACGTCACAGGAGACAGACAGACAGACAGCCCCGTGCCGATCAGGTACGTAAAATATCACCACTCCGGGACCCTCACTGACCTCTAACTTGTTGCTCCAGGTTCAGTATGACTGATACGGCCTGGTGTAGGATTAGCAGTTTGGTCTGCGGTTTTTCGCTGTTTAGGTGCAGCTGGCACATGCGTCCGAGCTCCTTAAAGGCCTCGTTGATGTCACGGACCCGCAGGCGCTCACGGGCATTATTGGCGACCCTCCTTTCTCTCTCTCTCTCGGCTTTTTGCTCTGGGGGAAGAAGATCGTCCTCCTCATCCTCATCTTGACTAATGGTTTAAAATAAGAACGAGACAGGGACATTCCTCGTGTGCACTCTCAGCACTGGTCAACTCACAGACAAGAAACACACGGTGACACACGGAGATGCCGACCCCCCGTGTGCCCTGCCAGGACCTGCCCGTGCCACGTGCAGGGACACGCAGGGGCTTTGGAGAGAAGCAGTTAAGGCTCTTCTTCTGCCTCTTTTTTGTTTTGTTTTTAAACAGCAAAGAAAGAAACCACAATGTGATTAAGGCCTGAGCTTGTTGCCAGGAAAGTGCAGGGTGGCCCAGACAAGGTGAAGGCCAACACTGGAATCCCCAGCTGGAATTTGGGAAGATGCAGCCCTCTGCCTCCAGGGCAGGAGTGGGGCTGGTGCTGCCTCTCTGGGCACCAGCACCCTGGTGAGGCCTCTGAGCTGGTAGCGAGGCCACAGAGCAGCCAACACGCTGAAGGACTCTACCTGAGCCACTGCCACTGCTCTGGCTGGATGTGACAGAGGACACAAGAGCCCAAGGCAGAGAGCAGAGGAGCCTCAAGGCAGGGAAGGGCTCAAACCATGTCTGACTGGGGCTGAGCACTTGCTCCTTCCCTGCACAGCCCCAGGTGATCACACAAGCAGGTGGGGGATCAGGTGCATCCCTCTGCTTTAGGAGCATGAGCACACCCTGAGGACACAGGGACAGGCCCCAGCAGGAGGGTGGCAGGGACCCTTCCCCCTGGGGCAGCAGCAGGAGCCCAGACTGTGTGAGACCACCCCAGGCTCCAGGGTGGGCAGGTGCTGGGGGTCTGTGCTGCAGGATGACCCCAGGCCAAAGCTCAGTGCCTGGTGGGTCCTGGCAGCTGGACCCCAGCCCAAACACCCCTGGCCTGGGAACAGAGGAAGTGAAGGGAGAGACCTGTTCAAAGAGCACCTTGTTCTGTTCCGGGAGGGTTTCAGCTCCTTCTTCTCCTCCTCTGAGTTATCTGCCACTGACGTGTTCTCTTCATCCTCCTTCTCCTCCCTCTTTATCTCACTCGTTCCTGAGGAGACGCTGCTCCGCCCCAGCCCCCCGGACAGGCCTGCAGAGAGACACAGCCACAGGCACAGCTGAGGGGCCTGGCCCACACAGGAGGCTGGGGGTGCCCAGCCCTGCTCCTGCAGTGCCACCCAAAACTCATCCTGCATTGCTGCTCCACACTCAGGACGGTGGAGGGGATGCTGGCTGTGCCCTGCTGACACTCCCTGTTCTCCCTCTGAACTCCCAGACCTTCCAGTTTGGGAACCCAACCTACAGAGCAGAGCACTGTGAACTGTGCACCCACACCTGTCAGAGGGATGGGAAAACACAGGTCAAACATGTAGGGTTAGATGGGATATTGGGAAGGAATTCTTCCTTGGGAGGGTCATGAGGCCCTGGCACAGGGTGCCCAGAGCAGCTGTGGCTGTCCCTGGATCCCTGGGAGTGTTCCAGGCCAGGCTGGATGTTACACTTGGAAGGTGTCCCTGCCCATGGGAGAGGGTGGAAGAGGATGAGCTTTAAGGTCCCATGCAAGCCAGATCATTCTGGGACCCTGTGAAACCTCTGGAAAAGGCTCCAAGTAGAAACTGCCCTGTGAATGCAGCAAGGAAGCACCAGCCTTGCAGAGACATCCATCTCCTCCCAGGCTGCTGCTGCAAGCCCCACAGGTGACTCCCCAGACCCCCAGCAGGTGACCCTTAGCACAGGTGAGCCCACCCTGCCCCCGTGCAGAGCTGCCTTACCACTGTACGTGTCCTGCTGCCTGCTGAGGTCCGGGAGTGAGCTGGGCTGGGATGGAAGTGTGACATGGTTGTGGAGCAAGCTGGGGGTGCTGGACAACCCATCTTCAGGGTGGCCTCCTCCCACCTGCAGCACAAGGAGCAGAGTGAGCCTTAGAGGGGGAAGTGTCACAGCAGTGGGACACTCACCTGAGCAGTCACCCCAGGACACCCACGGACCAGGGTGAGGCACAGCCCTGTGCTCCCCTCACCCGAAGCTCTGGAATGCAGGAGGAAGAGCCAGCCTGCTCCAGCACCAGCTCTCTGGGACTGTGGTGGGGACACTGCAGCCCCCTGCTCTGAACAGGAGCTGCACCCAGCCCAGAGCCCCTGGCACTGCTGTCCCCACCCCCAAGGAAAAGCCCCTCTGTGCCTGCTGCAAGGCCAGCACACCAGAGAGGACATGTGTCCTGTGTCCCTTGAGCACCACCCTTTCTGCCACCTCCCCAGTGCCACCAGGGCAAGGGACATCCCAGCAATATGGACTTGGCTGCAAAGGGGCTGGAGGCAGAGTGAGGGCCCCTCCTGAGCCCTGAGGCTGTGTCACACAGGCTGGGGGCACTGACAGGACAGAGCCAGCCCTGCTGGCTCCCCAGCTGGCAGCAGCCTGCAGGGGACACGTCCCATTCCCTGCTCAGGAGCAGAATCCAGGGAGCCTGGAGGGTGATCACAACTGCTTCTCTGGAGACTGGAGATGTGTCACTGTTTGCTGCAGCAGGCAAACAGCTCTGCCAAAAATGTGCTGCTGTGGTCACCAACCTCTAGACAAGGGGGGACCCAGGTGACCCTGCATGGGACCCCAGGATCCACGTGCCCAGGGCACCCTTGATCCATCACATTCCCTGGAGCTGGAATGAGCCCTCACACACCAGCACTCTCCATGTGCACAGAGGGACATGGTGCCTGCCCAGACCATTCAGAGCAGGGAATTCCTGGTGACACCTGGCCCTCTTGTACCTACTGGATCCCTCTTCTCCTCCCTGCATATTCCAGGGATGCCTTGAAGTTATTTTGAGGGATTTCCAATCATGTTGCAGGGTAAGAAGAGCAGCTCTCTCATCACCTCTGTTTGCCCCAAGAAGGGGCACAGGGGAAGGGCAACACAGAGCTGGTGTCAAGGGTGGACTCAATGTCCCCAGAGCAGCTGTGGCTGCTCCTGGATCCCTGGCAGTGTCTAAGGCCAGGCTGGCTGGGGCTTGGAGCACCCCAAGGCAGTGGAAGGTGTCCCTGCCCATGGCAGGAGGTAGAACAAGATGAGCTTTGAGGTCTCTCCAAACCAAACCACTCTGGGATTCTATGACTCAACTCTCCCTTGCAGGAACATGGGAAGTGACTTCTGTGCATGTCACTCAACGCTGCCAACACCTGACCCAAGCTGCACCACACTGAGCTATTCCTGCCCCAAAGGCAGCATCCCCCTGAATGCCAGGGCATGCCACACGTGTCCCCAGCGTGTCCCTGCCAGCTCCCACACTCACCAGACTCGGGTGCCTGCTGCCCAGGGCCATGACTGAGGCGGGGAAGGCCTGGCCCAGGCTGCCCACGGCCGCACTGTGTGGAGGAGCTGAGCCCAGCAGCCCGTGCATGTCCCCGTGGCTGCTGGGCATGGCAGAGGTCTGGCCCACAGCATGGTTCCTCAGCACGTGGATGGCTTCATCCAACCTGTCTTCCATTTTGTTTTGCTGGAAGGGCAGGACAGAGACAGGTCTGTGTTAAGTGCCCCATCCCTGGACGTGTCCAAGGTTGGACAGGGCTTGAAGAGCCTGGTCTAGCAGAGAGTGTCTCTGCTCATGGCAGGGGGTGGAACTGTGTGAGCTTTAAGATCCCTTCCAACCCAATCCTTTCCACTATTCCAATCCAATTCCATGACTGCAATCCCATAAAGCCAGCAGCCCCCTGCTTCTCTGCACTTTGGAATGGCTGGTGGCAATCCTGGACACAGGTGCCACAGGGCAGGGATGGGGAGAAATAACCCCACCCAGGCAGTGCCATTCCCCAAATGCACAATGGATCACATGAGTGGAATTACTCAGGGCAGGGAGGCAGAAACCTGCCAGGAATCCCTTGGGCTGGGCCAAAGCCCCAGGATGGGCCTGGGCTGGGGGCAGGGGAGGTGCCAGGCTGCTGGGGGACTCCAGGTCAGGGATGCAGCACTCGGCTCTGCTTAGCTGGGCCACCCCAATATCCATCCCTGACCAACCAGCTGATTCCAGGCAGTCAGGGGAGAGGCATCACCAAAAACCCTTCACCACCAAGCCCTGAGGGATGAGAGAGAAAACGAATTTTTGGTGCCACTCACCAAGGTGTGGAGGCTCCCTTCGTAGCTGGGAGATAAGGCACCCGCTGCACCCGCCCGCGGCCACTGCGATGAGCCTGGGGACACACGCACACTTGGGGACCGGCCATGGCCACGGCGGCCACTAGATGGGGCTGCAAGCTGGGGCACGGCCACGTGCCAAGCACAGCTCTGCCCGGGCACTGCTCGGGCCACACAGCACCCCCAGCACTGCCCGGGCCACCAGAGCACTGCATGGGCCACCATGGCACTGTATGGGCCACCACGGCACTGTATGGGCTACCATGGCACTGCCTGGGCCACCATGGCACTGCATGGGCCACCACGGCACTGCCTGGGCCACCATGGCACTGTATGGGCCATCATGGCACTGCCCGGGCCACCATGGCACTGTATGGGCCATCATGGCACTGCCCGGGCTACCATGGCACTGCATGGGCCACCATGGCACTGTATGGGCCACCACGGCACTGCCCGGGCCACCATGGCACTGCCCGGGCCACCACGGCACTGTATGGGCCACCATGGCACTGCATGGGCCACCACGGCACTGCATGGGCCACCATGGCACTGCATGGGCCATCATGGCACTGCATGGGCCACCACAGCACTGCCCGGGCCACCATGGCACTTCATGGGCCATCATGGCACTGCATAGGCCACCATGGCACTGCATGGGCCACCACGGCACTGCATGGGCCATCATGGCACTGCATGGGCCACCAGAGCACTGCATGGGTCACCATGGCACTGTATGGGCCACCAGAGCACTGCATGGGCCACCACGGCACTGCCCGGGCCACCAGAGCACTGCATGGGCCACCATGGCACTGCATGGGCCACCATGGCACTGCATGGGCCACCATGGCACTTCATGGGCCATCATGGCACTGCATGGGCCACCATGGCACTGCATGGGCCACCATGGCACTTCATGGGCCATCATGGCACTGCCCGGGCCACCATGGCACTGCATGGGCCACCACGGCACTGTATGGGCCACCATGGCACTGCATGGGCCACCACAGCACTGCATGGGCTACCATGGCACTGTATGGGCCATCATGGCACTGTATGGGCTACCATGGCACTGCATGGGCTACCATGGCACTGCATGGGCCACCATGGCACTGCATGGGCCACAGTGGCACCACATGCTCTGCATGGGCCACTATAGCCCCACACAAGCCCCATGGCAGTGCAAAGGCCACCATGGCACTGCTTGCCCCCTCATGGGCCACCACAGAGCCATGTGGCACCATGTGGACACTGTGGCACCATGTGGACACTGTGGCACCAAAGGGACACTGTGGCACCATGTGGACACTGTGGCACCAAAGGGACACCATGGCACCGTGTGGACACTGTGGCACCATGTGGACACTGTGGCACCAAAGGAACACTGTGGCACCATGTGGACACTGTGGCACTGTGTGGACACTGTGGCACCGTGTGGACACTGTGGCACCATGTGGACACTGCGGCACTGTGTGGACACTGTGGCACCAAAGGGACACTGTGGCACCATGTGGACACTGTGGCACCACACAGACACTGTGGCACCGTGTGGACACTGTGGCACCGTGTGGACACTGCGGCACTGTGTGGACACTGTGGCACCACACAGACACTGTGGCACCATGTGGACACTGTGGCACCATGTGGACACTGTGGCACCAAAGGGACACTGTGGCACTGTGTGGACACTGTGGCACTGTGTGGACACTGTGGCACCAAAGGGACACTGTGGCACCGTGTGGACACTGTGGCACCACACAGACACTGTGGCACCAAAGGGACACTGTGGCACCAAAGGGACACTGTGGCACCGTGTGGACACTGTGGCACCACACAGACACTGTGGCACTGTGCAGACACTGCACCCCGTGGCACCATGAGCTCTTCTCTGGCTCAGACCCCAGGAGGTGCCCAAATGTCCCTGGTCTCTGACTCACTGTGACCTTGGTTCTGCCAGGTTATGCCTGGCCCAGCTCTGCTGGCCACAGCAGGACCTGCCCTGTCCAGGGGGAGCAGGAATGGGCTCTCAGCAGGTGCTGAACGTGGGTTTTACCACTTGGCTGCTTCCCAGTTCCCACTGTGCTTCTCCCATGGGAGGCAAATCCAGCCACAGCCTCTCTGAGATGGGACACTCAGGGACAGGATCAGGAAAGGCAGAAGAGGGTCCTGGGGTTGCTGCCAGCCCTGGGCTGAGGGTTTGGGGCTGACCTGGGAAGTCCCCAAAGCAAACCCAACCCCCCTCACCCTTCACATTGTCACTCACCTGCGAGGCCCTGTGGGGACCCGACTGGGGTGGAGGGGTTGGAGGAGAAGTTATTGCTAGAGTGGTCAGGGGAGTAAATCTGCAGGGACAGAAGGGGGACAGTCAGCAGTGCCACCCTGAGCTAGCTGTCCCCTCCCAGTGGCACCCACCACCTGCTGGGACCTCCCTTCCCAAACCCACTGCCAGCACAAAGACCAAGCCCGGTTCTCCCCAGTTCCCCCATTAACCCTGGGGTTTCTCTCTGTCCCTACTGTCACCACCCCTGAGTGCAGCCTCTGCTCTCCAGGTCCCCTCTCAGGAGGAAGCAGGAGCTCTCAGGAATTGTTGCAGGGTGCACTGTCACCTGCAGCCTGGGGTGTCACAGACACCCCTCTGCCACTGTGCAAAGATCACTGAATGGGACAGAGGCAACTCTCTGGAAACCCAGTGAGACCAGTGCCCTCCAGTTTGAACCAGCACACACAGGACAAGGACTACAGGGACCTGCAAGACCTGTCACAAGGTCTGTGTAGGGCAGTCTTGGCAGAGCAGCACCAGGCTGGGAGGGCACAGAGCAGGAAATGCAGCTGCAGGGCCACCACAACCTGCAATGCCTCGGTTTCCCAAAAGGGGCCAGGACTGAGATGACAGCACATGGAGAGGGGAAACTCTCCCTCAGAGGCTGCTGTGGATGTGGGGTGCGTTCACCAAATGTGGCCATGTTCTCTGCAGGGTAGAGGATCCTGCAGCAGCAGGACTGGGAGGAGGTCAGGACTATCCCAAACTCTTACCGAGGCCAGAGCCTTCCCAAGTGCATCTCCAGAGCTCCCAGCTGTGGTTCCTCTGTTACCTGCCAAGAGAGGATACAGATGCCACTGCCAAGGCCCCAGACCCCAGCAGGACCTACCAGACCTTCTTTGGGGTTGGTCACCTGCTATGGGCTGGGAATTTTCTGCTTTTAGAGCTTTGCTTGAAAATTAAATGTTTGTCCAGCTTGGGGCAGCTCGGACATGGAGCACCTTCCCCTAGAAGCCATCAAGGGGCTGCAGGGACACCTCTCCAAGCTCTGGGCTGGAGGTGTAGTGCCACCAACAGCAACCACGCATCCTGCTGCAGCACAGCCATTGCCATGGGGCATCTCAAACCCCAACAACCACTGGATGATCCCAGAGGTCTCTTCCAGCCTTAATGATACTTCCATTCTATGAATTACAAACTTTCTGCTCCATAGAAAAACAAGTTTTTTCTACAAATCTGTGTCAGGATCCTCATTTCCTGGGGAGCATGAGCTCATTTCAGTAACAGGTTTTGTAACAGGTTCAGCAGGGTGAGAGACTACAGCACTGGGGGGTTAACGTGGTATCCAAACCCAGCATGAGCATTCCCATTCTGGATCTAGGGGAGCAGCTTCACACAGGTGCAAATCCATCCCACAACTCATCTAAGCCACACCACCTCCAGGAGATAATGCCAGATCTCCTGGGATCCTGCCAGACCCCCCAGGTGCTCCAGCAGCAAGAAGCTCACTGTGCCTGTTCCCCAGGCAGGGACTCCAGGCACAGGTGACACAGGGACCAAAGGTGTCTGGGTGTGCTGGATGCCTCAGGCAGCAGGTCTGCCCAAGGCCAGGTTTCTCAGGTGAGCCGTACCCATGATGCTGTCGGTGCCGCTGATCGGGGGCGTGTGGCTGGACACTCCGTACGCTGTGGAGGCCGAGGAGAAGCCGGACACCGAGGGGAGCCCACCGTTCACCTCTCCTGTATGCAGCTGGTAGTTCTGGCAGGGAGAGGGACAGCGCTGAGAGGGGCCCTGAGAGAGCTGTGGGGCTCAGCAGCTGGGGCAGCACCCAGGTGGCCCGAGCCCACAGCCAGGGGAGAAGGGGACAGGGAGGTGACACAGCCATGGGGACGTTACCATGCGTTCGTGCTGATGTAAACTGTTGAAGCCGCTGGACTGTGGGAGCGGGGAGGAGGAGCTGCCCAGCATGGCACCGTAGCTCGACTGGCTCATGGCACCTGGGGAACTCCACAGGTCTGCTGAGTTATGGAGTCCATCTGCAAGGAACCCAGAGCTGAGTGGGGCAGGGACAGCAGCCCCCAGCCCCCAGGGGGGAACAAGTCAGCCCTGGCTGAGGGGCTGGGACTGTCCCCACCACATTCTGCCTGTGCTCAGCATCACCTGCTGAGCAAACCAGGAAAAACTCTCTGGGACAGGGACAGGAGCCCAGCAAGGGCTGGAGCTGTGTCAGGGCTGGCATGGAGCTCAGGGAAAGGTTCTTCCCCCCGAGGGTGCTGGGCACTGCCCAGGCTCCCCAGGGAATGGACCCCAAGGCTGCCAGAGCTGCAGGAGCGTTTGGACAGCGCTCTCAGGGATGCTCAGGGTGGGGCTGTTGGGGGCTGGGCAGGGACAGGGGCTGCACTGATCATCCATGAGGGTCCCTTCCTACTCAGTATATTCAATGATTTTGGGGCTGCATTGTGTCTCATGCACTCCAGCCCTGAGGTCCCTCCAGATGTGCAATCCCTCCCATGGTCCATAACAGGAAGGCTGCCTCTGCTCTGCCTGGCTTGTGGGATCACAGCTCTGGGAATACCTCACCTGCCATATAAAAGGCTCCAGGATACACAGTGCTGGGAGGTTTCGAGGGAGTATATCCAGCTGGATCCCTGCTGTAGTCATCACCTGAGTTGGATGGATACACCTGTGGGGCAGGAAGGGGTTGAAGAGAAGAGCTTGGTCAGACCATGGCCTCACATCCTCACCATGGCTGCTCCCAACCCTGCACAGCCTCAACTTCAAACCTCAAACTTCAGCAGTGCTTGATCACCTCTCCCATGGCAAATGAGCAGCAAGTGCTTCACTGAACTGACCTTTCAGGGCATGGAGGGACAGGACCCAGGGAATGGCTGCCACTGGCAGAGGGCAGGGCTGGATGGGATATTGGGCAGGAATTGTTCCCTGGGAGGGTGGGGAGCCCTGGCACAGGGTGCCCAGAGCAGCTGTGGCTGCCCCTGGATCCCTGGCAGTGTCCCAGGCCAGGCTGGACATTGGGGCTGGAGCAGCCTGGGATTGAAGAGTCCCTGCCATGGCAGAGGTGGAACTGGATGGGCTTTGAGGTCCCTTCCAACCCAAACCATCTGATAAGCCCCAGGAGCTTTGCTTTGATTCATCCCACAGCAGATCTGGGGGGGGAACTGGAGCAGCTCAGCCAAAGTCCTCAAAGGGCACAGCCCTACGAGGAGCAGGGCAGGGCACAGGGCACAGAGGGCACAGATGATAGAGCAGAGAGCAGAGGGCACAGGGGGCAGAGGAGAGGGCACAGATGACAGGGCAGAGGGCACAGGGCTCCTCTCTGTTCCTGTCACCCTCCTTGGTCCCCAGAACCTGCCCAGCTCCAGCAGAAGTTTCGACTCTGCTCCAGTTCCGTTTTCCTTGGTTATAATTTCTTCTGGGTAACCACAAAAGCCACCACTGCTGCAGTGACCCCACACTGGGGGGACAGGCTGGGTGGTGGCAGTGGGCACCCCCCTGTGCCAACCCTGCCCTGTGCCAGGCTCCTGAGCACAGTCCCTGCTCAGAGCCCGCAGGGAAATGGGGCTGAGGGGGAACTGAGGCAGGGGGCTGAGCCCCTCACAGTCATTGTCACACGGGAGGGGACAGCCCTCCCACAGCTCCTGGGTCAGATTTCTGCAGCACTGCTCAGCTCTGTGATTTAACAGCACATTAAGCACAAGAAAAAGCTTTTCTTTCCCTTCTAAATTAACCAAACCCATCCTAGAAAGCCCTGACCGAAAATCAGCTTCTGCCAGGACAAAAACAGACTTTTCTTTTTTTAAAGCAGAAATTCGACATGTAAAGGAACCGAAATGGCATTCAAAGAAACTGAAATAGCACTCAGATGATGTGAGAACTTTTGTCACAGCTTATTTTCATCCCCTTTGATTCACTCTGAAACCGATAATCTTTTTTTTTTTTTAAATCCAGCTGAAAGCAGAGGTGGGGCAGGGGCCGGGCTCTGCCTGGCACACAGGGTCTCTTTGGGAAGGAAACTTGCCCAAGTTTCTTTTCCCCCACAGCCAGCTGCTCCCTTCTAGCCCTTGTCATCAAGCAAAAAGAAACAAAACTGATGGTGAGGAATGAAAGACACAATCAGGGAATCCTTAAGGTTGGAAGAGATCTTTAAGTCCAACCATAAAAGCAGCAGCACCACCATGTTCAGCACTAACCCATGTCCTCAATGCCACAGCCACGTTTTCTGAACAATTCCATGATGGTGACTCCACCATGGCCCTGGGCAGCCTGTGCCAGGCTTCTTTTTGTTTAAAAAAACCCCAAAGCCCCTCCAGAAATCAGCAAGGGTCAATGGAACTGGGGAAGGGGCTGGAGCACCAGGGGTGGCTGAGGGAGCTGGAAAGGGGCTCAGCCTGGAGAAAAGGAGGCTCAGGGGCCCTTGTGGCTCTGCACAACTCCCTGACAGGAGGGGACAGCCGGGGGGTCGGGCTGTGCTCCAGGAACAGGGACAGGAGGAGAGGGAACAGCCTCAGGCTGGGCCAGGGGAGGTTTACATTGGATAGTAGGAACATTTCTTCACTGAAAGTGTGCTCAGACACTGGAACAGGCTGCCCAGGGTAGGAGTGGAGTCACCATCCCTGGAAGTGTTCAAACACTGTGTGAATGAGGCACTTGGGGACATGGGTCAGCAGTGGCCTTGGCAGTGCTGGAGAACAGTTGGACTCAGTGACCTTTAGAGGGCTTTTCCAACCTTAATGACTCCGTGATTCTACAGGGAACTCGTAAAATACAGACAAAAAAAATGAGAGAGGGGGAAGGGCAAATCCTGACCGACACTGGCAGCTGCCCTTTGTCCCCTTCTCAAAAAGGAGAATTCCAGGCCCTGGTCCCCAGGATGCTGCCGGGTGCTGTGGGCAGAGGGAGCTGGCGTGGGCTGGGGGATGGGGGAGGCAGTGGAGAACGGGAATCCAGCAAATTGACTTTTGCTATAATTTGATTAAATAGCGGGAGCCGGGACAGGAATGGAGCGCAGCACGTCTGAGAGCCCCGCGCCATCTGGCAGGGCTGGCTCGGGGCCAGGCGCCCGGCAGCTGCACCAACAGCCAGCCAGAGCCCAGCGAGAAAACAACGGCCAGGAAATGGCAGCCATGGAGGGACGGGGCTGCAAGAGCAGGGAGAAGGGGAAATTCACCTTGCTGTGTATCCACCCCCAACATCTCCTGCTGGATCCTGGGGGCCAAGTTTCAGCACAAGCCTGGCCCTGACCCTGAATTCTCCTTTTGCTGCCCAGCACAGGGGAGGCTGTGAAAAGCCAATTCCATCCTTCTGTGCACGGAGCCAGGAGCATGGAGCTGTGTGCTCCTGTAAATCAGGGCCAGCCATTCCCCAGCCCTGTTCCCCAGCCCCTGGCCCCAGCCCTCATGCCAGCAGCCTCAGGGACCTCCAGGTGAGGTCATTTCCTCTGGTGAACATTTGCCAGCACGGCCAGAGCAGCTCGAAAAGCCCCAGCGCTGGGATTTGCAGCGCTTTGTGGTCTTGGGTTGTTTTTCCCTCCCTGTTTTTCTTGCTTAAAAGCAGGAGCTGGGGTGGGACTTTGGGCAGACTGAGACTCTAAACAGAGCAGTGACCAGACTGGGAATGCACAGCCTGAAACAGCTCCCAGGCACTGAACTCACTGCGGCAGCAAAACCCTGCAGGAACCCACCTGCACAAAATCCCTCCCCGGGTTCCTCTGGCACTGCAGCCAATGTGGGGCCACATCCAGCCCTGGATCCTGTGCCGTGGCCAGGAGCCCCAGAGCTGCAGGGAGACTCCAAGGGGCTCCATGCCCTGGGGGCAGCCCCAACCCAGCACCTACTGCATAGAACCATCAGATGGCTTGGGCTGGAAGGGACCTCAAAGCTCATCTCATTCCAGTCCCTGCCACTGTCCCAGGCTGCTCCAAGCCCTGTCTAACCTGACTTGGGCACTGCCAGGGATCCAGGGGCAGCCACAGCTGCTCTGGGCACCCTGTGCCAGGGCTCCCAACCCTCCCAGGGAACAATTCCTATCCAATATCCCATCCAGCCCTGCCCTCTGGCTCCTGGAGCCCCTTTAGGCCCTGCAAGGAGCTCTGAGTTTCCCTGGAGCCTTCTCTTCTCCAGGTGAGCACCCCCACTCTCCCAGCCTGGCTCCAGAACAGAGGGGCCCCAGTCCGTGGCCTCCTGAGGACAAAAGCCCTGAGCCCAAAGGCGCTGGCTTCCCAGCACAGGTACCCTGTGCCTCTGTGCCCGTCCCTGCCTGGCACTGCTGCTCACACCCCCTGAAGCCCCTCATGCTGCCACTGCCTCTCGGAGCCTTCGGCATCACTCCCTGTCCACCCACCCACCCTCAACTCCTGCAGCCACTGACCTCAGCGAGTTTTCAAAGCAGCTTGGGAATTACAGATTAAAGCAATTTATTTTAATGAGATGCTGATTAACCTATTTATTTTGCACGGGGTCCAGCGATAACATGGGGCGGGCTCCTGCATGGGCGAGTCAGACAAGAAAGAGCCTTTGATCCACGGCCTTTGAGGCCACTCCTGCTTCACACTTCTCCTGCTGCCTAGGCACAGATCTGCCTCTCCAGGTGTGGAAGTTCAAAAACAAACCAGGAAGCCAGAGCTCCCAGCACAGGGAGGGTGAGGGAAAGAGGCAGAACCAGCCCGTGCTCTGAAAATTGGAGCTTTGGCATCAAGGGGCAGCTGAGGCAAGAGCCAGGGCAGAGAGGGAGATTGCACAGGGTGCCCAGAGCAGCTGTGGCTGCCCCTGCATCCCTGGCAGTTCCCAAGGCCAGGCTGGACACTGGGGCTGGAGCAGCCTGGGACAGTGGGAGGTGTCCCTGCCATGGCAGTGGAGGCACTGCATGAACTTTCATGTTCCTTCCAACCCAAACCATTCCATGAGCCTATGAAAGCTGCAGTGCAGGGGTCACTCAGACACAGGGAAGGGGCTGAGCTGTGGCAAATGCCAAGCAGCTCTTCCTGTGGGAATCAGGGCCCTCCAGAGCTCTGCCAGCAGGATGGACCAAGCCCCAGCACTTTGAAATTCGAGGCCAATAAAGGCCATTTGTCGGGGTGATGTTTTCCCCACATGCCGACTGGGGGTAAAGCTCCAAATTTCACACAGAAACTCGAAGCAGCAACAGGGATTGTGACTCGAGCAGGTTTTCCCTGTAAAAACACAGACTCTGCCTCATGTGAATCCACACAGATCCTGCAACACCCCCAGGTGTTTGAGTCCAACCTGGCAAGGCCTCAGTGCCTTCCAAACCCAGCACCTCGGGTCCTATCCCAAAGGCACAGCCTGTGGTGGAGGCTCCAGCTCTGCACCAGTAGTCAGGGAATGCCACAGCAGGGATTTCCCCCATGGATGGAGGTGTTCCCTGGGGAATGGGGAGGATTTCCCCCTGGATGGGGGTGTTCCCTGGGGAATGCCACAGCAGGGATTTCCCCATGGATGGAGGTGTTCCCTGGGGAATGGGGGAGGATTTCCCCCTGGATGGGGGTGTTCCCTGGAATGGGGGAGGATTTCCCCCTGGATGGGGGTGTTCCCTGGAATGGGGGAGGATTTTCCCCTGGATGGGGGTGCTCCCTGGGGAATGGGGAGGATTTCCCCCATGGATGGGGGCATTCCCTGGAATGGGGAGGATTTCCCCCATGGATGGGGGCATTCCCTGGAATGGGGGAGGATTTCTCCCGTGGAAGGGGGTGCTTCCTGGAATGGGGATGGATTTCCCCCGTGGGTGGGGGTGTTCCCTGGAATGGGGATGGATTTCCCCCGTGGGTGGGGGTGTTCCCTGGGGAATGGGGGAGCATTACACCAGCTCTGGCAGGGTGAGGGCACATCTCCAGCACAGCCCCGGGCTGGGGGCAGAGCCCAACGGGACAGAGCCGTCCCCCTCCAAGCACGCAAACATTCCAGCCAGGAATGCAGCCCCGGCCGCCAGACAGCTCCCGTGTTCCTGCAGGAACCCCGCAGCCCGCTCCAATTAGCTTTCCTGCAGATCCCATTACTTGCAGCCACAAAGCCATTGTTGAGTTTATTCCCCTGAACAGCCGCGGGAGCAGGGATCGCGTATTCCTGCGGGCTCTCAGCTTTCCCGTAAAGCAGCGCACACCTGGAGGGGCTCAGCTGCCTCCCCCAGCGCAAGTGCGCTGAAAGCCGAGCCCCGGTGTCGCCTTTCACTCGCCACATAGCGGCAAACCCGGCCCCGGCTGTGGGCCAGGGGCCCACGGAGCTCTCGCAGCGCCTGCCCATCCTCGCCCACGGGAAATCGCTTCCCAGCCCTGCGATCCCGGCCCTGCGATCCTGGCCCTGCGATCCCATCCCTGCGATCCCATCCCTGCGATCCCATCCCTGTGCTGCGATCCCACCCCTGCAATCCCATCCCTGCGATCCCATCCCTGCGATCCCAGCCCTGTGATCCCATCCCTGAGATCCCATCCCTGCGATCCCATCCCTGCGATCCCACCCCTGCGATCCCATCCCTGCGATCCCATCCCTGCGATCCCACCCCTGCGATCCCATCCCTGCGATCCCATCCCTGCGATCCCATCCCTGAGATCCCATCCCTGAGATCCCATCCCTGCGATCCCATCCCTGCGATCCCGGCCCTGCGATCCCATCCCTGCGATCCCAGCCCTGCGATCCCATCCCTGCGATCCCATCCCTGAGATCCCATCCCTGAGATCCCATCCCTGCGATCCCATCCCTGCGATCCCATCCCTGCGATCCCGGCCCTGCAATCTCAGCCCTGCGATCTCAGCCCTGCGATCTCAGCCCTGCAATCCCATCCCTGCGATCCCAGCCCTGTGATCCCAGCCCTGTGATCCCATCCCTGCAATCCCATCCCTGCAATCCCATCCCTGTGATCCCAGCCCTGTGATCCCATCCCTGTGATCCCAGCCCTGCAATCCCATCCCTGTGATCCCATCCCTGCAATCCCATCCCTGCAATCCCATCCCTGCGATCCCATCCCTGCGATCCCATCCCTGCGATCCCATCCCTGCGATCCCAGCCCTGCGATCCCAGCCCTGTGATCCCGGCCCTGCGATCCCATCCCTGCAATCCCATCCCTGCAATCCCGGCCCGCTTGCCCGGGACTGGCCGGGCTGCAGGGACACAGGAAGGCGCTGCTGCCACTTACCGAGGAGGGGAGTCCAGGAGGCACCTTCCGAACCTTCTTGGGCTGTCCATCTGGGCAAAACAAGAGAGGATCTGGGTTTTCAGGAGGGTTAAGGGGAGGGGAAACGAGCTGCAGCTAAAGTCTCTGGGGTTGGAAACTGCAGGCACAGACAGGGCTGAGATCCCAAATGTCCCGTGGCCAAGGAAGCATCAACAGTGAAAATGTCCAAGGGTGAGCTTCTCCAAATCCTGTCTGCACCCTCTGGGGGCAGGTTTAACATCCACACAGCGATCCCAGGACAGCAAGGGCTTGTTGGGAGACAATGAGCCCATAAAAATAATAACATGTAATGTTATAACCCCTCAGTGGGTTTTTTTCTGGAAATGCTTTTAACTTGAAGTGGGTTTGTGGAGAGAGGATGCAGCAAGGGAACATGTGCAGGGCTGGGCTGTATTTTCATTTGCTTCCTACACAAGGATAGAATTGGGAAAGCTTCACTGCTGCAGGAGGCAGGGATGTGCTTCCCAGGGACAGACCACAGCCCATCCCTCCAGCTCCAGCTCTGGAGGGGGACACAGTGTCCTGGAGGAAGGGGACAGTTCAGGGAGGTGGTGGGGAAACATCCAGAAGTGGCTCAAGGGGAAGCATAGGCTAAACAGTAATAATTTTTTAAATCAATTTTTCATATTTATTATTTTTATAACTATTTTTCCATAATTATGTTTTATTATTTTTCATCATTATTTTTTATGATTTTTCATAATTAAGGAAAGCCCTGGCTGGAGGGTGTAGGGTGCTAACACAGCAACCTGCCAAGCCAGGGACTCTGCTGGGATGTACCTCCAGAGCAGAAATTCATGCCACAGAATGCTACAGAATCATTTTGCAGGTTGAAATCAGAGTAGGTGCCTTTTTCTGAAAAGCACTGAAATATGCACCCATCATTGGGTCACTTCTGGTTTCATGTGCTGGGGAAAGCCCGAAATAGCAGCAGGAAAGTGGCTCTGGAGGGTGCAGGGGGAACTGTGACGAGAAACACAAGTTCTGGGGAACTGGAGCTTGTCTTCCCTCTGAACTTAAACTCAGACTTGACCCCAGCCTTTGGTAAAAGCTTATTCCCAGGTGGATCCAGACATGGGCAAGCCCTGCCTGGGAACAGCAGAGCTCTTGGGGCACACTCCCTGTGTCCCAGGCACAGCACCCAGACCTCCTGCTGCCTCCTACCCAGCCACAGGGACAGCCTCCATGGCAGCCCAGGGCTTGCCAGGAAGGACAAGTGATGTGCAATGTGGCTGGAGGTGTTTTTACAAGAGCCTCAAGCCCTTGTGTGTACATTTGCTGCTTTCAGCTAATCTGGCATTTTCCAGAAAGAGGGAAATTGCACCTGACTCTGAGCACCCCTTTTTTGAGGTTGGATCTCTCTCTTTCTCTCTCTCTTTCTCTAGATATATATATATATATATATATATGAGATATTTATATGCATTCCCTCCCCAGAAAAGAGCAAATCCATGCTAGGGACACACATGGCAACATGAGTCCCTTGTTCAACATCAGTGTCCTCATTCCCAAAGGCAGATGTGGCGAGGGCACGTGCCCAGGTGGCGTGGTGGCACCCTGGGGACAGGCAGTCACTCACCTATGCTGCTCTCTGCACCTCTCCTGCGAGGATTGTTGGGGTAGGAAAAATACTGAGACCCCCCTTTGCCCCCGGTGGGGGAAAGCGTGCTGGGGCTGGCGATGCCCATCTCGCCTGGCAGGAAACCGGGCTGCAAACAAGCAGAGAGAAATTTCCCATGGAATTACACTGCAGAGCGACTCGCTGGCAGAGAACAGAGCTGCTTTGAGCCACCTTCACACCAATGCAGCTGAGGGGAAAAATAAACATGAGCCAAGGGGCCAGGAGGGAAAGCCAATGCGTAAATATGGGGGGTGGAGGTGGGGGAATAGGTGTGCTGGAACAAAAGGGGCTTTCAGCTTGTGCTTTCCTGCTGGACCCCAGCAAGGAGCCTCTGCAAACCAGGGATGCAAACCAGCAGGTGCCATGGTGGGGGACACTGTGATGCCATGGGAGGATCATCACAGTGCCATGCTCACCTTGATGTCCAGGAGGACAGGAGGGGCCCCATGTTGTGGCCAGCGCCCTGGAATGGCACTGCCACCGCTCAGGGTGGTTTTCTCCTGAGTTTTATCAGGGAAAAGCCAAATCCCTCTTTCTAAAGGCAGGAAACTCCTCCCTGGTGTTTATCCCGGCTGACCTTGGGCACGCTGGGAAGCAGCACAGAGCTGGGGGAGCTGGAGCCCAGGGTTCTCCTCCTGGGCTGGAGCCTCTCCTGCAGCACTGCCCCCTCACCTCGGGAGGAAGCTCAGTGCATTTACATGGAGCTGCACTGGGATGGCAAAGGGCCCTCCAGTCCCAAAAGCTCAGCTTTGACCCATCTTCCGAGGGCAACACATGGAAATAAAGGAGGATTTCAGGCTTTTGAGAAACTGGAAAGAAAAACCTTTGCTTTCAAACTCTGTCTCCTCCAGAAAGGGGTCAGGGAGGGAAAGAGGAGCTCGTGTGTTCACAGCTGGTGACATTCCTGCAATCTGTTCCACTGCTCAGGTTTCCTCTGCTCCGACCCGCTCTGTGCACGGCCAAGGAAAGCACCCGGAGGGATCCCAGGAGCTGCTGCCCTGCTCCTCCTGCAGGCAGCAACCCACTGGGACTTTGAGGCAATTTCCCAGAGAAAAGGGTTTTCTTCCCATTTCCTCTCCTTGGGGATGCCCCAGGAGATGGTTGAGGGTTAAACAAGGAGGAAATGCCCTGCCAGCTGTGCCCCAGAGCAAGGCATTTTTGGGGAAGAACCTGATCCCCATCCAGGGCATCTCCAACAGACAATTTTTTATCTTTTCAAAAATAATAATTAAAAAAAGGTCAACCCCTCCCCTTACTCCCCCAAGTTGGAGCCAGAAGCAACAACTGCTCTGGGGGCCACAGAGGCTCCACTGGCCTCCCCCCACCCCCACAAGGGGGTTTTGTCTCCTCTCCACATCAAGTGGGATTTGCCACCCGATCCCAAGCCCAGTGCCGCCTCTCCCGGGGCCTCTCCCGGCCATTTGCCCCCCCATTTCTGTTACCTTATATTCCCCCTCCTCCACAAAAGCCCAGCAAAACCATCACATCCAAAAGCAACACTTGGCACTGGGCCCAGTTTTCTTTGAGCAGCTTCAGTGGTAAATGAAATCCACTCTGGCACAGCCAGCACAGCTGCTCCAGCAAAGGAAACATCCTCACTTCAGAGAGGAGGAAATTATGACAAATTTGTGTAAAATTAAAACATGTAATATGTGTGTGTGTACATGGATAAAATAAAAGCTGTCCAGCCAAAAGCTCCTCCCTTGGCTGCAGTGCTGGGACTGTTTCCCCTGGGCCACGCCGGGCACTGAGGGGGCACTTGGAGCCACACATCAAAGGGAGGTGCTCACTCCTTCCTGACAAACTATTTCTGGATGCTGCTGGCAGCAGGGGAGGTTATCTCAGGGCTTTCCAGGCTTGGACTGACACCTGTGGTATTCCCCATAGGAATCAAAGTTGCTCCCCCAGCAAAGCCCTGGGGTTCACATGGGGTGACCCAACAGGGCTGGGCTGTGCCTGCAAAGGTGGCTCTGGTGTGCTGGGTCCCTTCCAGGATCGTGGAGACCATGGAGTCCCAGAAGGATTTGGGTTGGGACCCTCCCAGGGAACAATTCCTGCCCAATATCCCATCCAGCCCTGCCCTCTGCCAGTGGCAGCCATTCCCTGGGTCCTGTCCCTCCATCCCTTGTCCCCAGTCCCTCTCCAGCTCTCCTGGAGCCCCTTCAGGCCCTGCCAGGGGCTCTGAGCTCTCCCTGGATCCTTCTCTTCTCCAGGTGAGCACCCCCAGCTGTCCCAGGCTGTCCCCAGAGCAGAGGGGCTCCAGCCCTTGCAGCATCTCCGTGGTTCCTCTGCACTGGCTCCAGCAGCTCCACATCCTGATTCTGGGCCCCAGGGCTGGACAGAGAACTCCTGCTGCAGGTCCTGCATCAACAGCCCCACCATGAACCACAGCTTCACCCAACAGTCACACAAATGATGCTGCAGCAGCACAGAAAGGACACCAGAGACCCTCCCTCCCCAGAACTGGGACACAGGACACCAGCCAGGGAACTGGGAGATGCTGCTGAAGAGGGGAGGGCAAGCCCAGGGCAGGCAATGGAGGGGGAAGGAGCCTCCTGGAACACTCCCCTGCCCACGGCCAGCCTGGCACAGGGAGAAGTGCTGCTTGGATCTGACTCCCTGGAACTCCCCAGCAAGGCAGCGTGGCTGGGTCAGGGCTGATCAAATACAAACCAGGAGTAACAATAACAAAATGAGTGAGGCTGAAGAAGACTGGGAAAGAACTGAGAGGCTGCTACAACCAACATTTTCTAAGCTCTGACAACTCTTTTAAGCTAGCAGCACACACCAGTATGAACCACCAACACTCTGCAGAGGTTTTGGAGCAGAGTAGAGGCTTTCTAGTTTCCCATGCACAGAGATGAGATGTAAATCCAGGCTGGTTTTCATTACCAGACTCTCACTCTCGGGAGCCAGTAAATGAAGCAGAAAATCTCAGCTCATTTTATCATTACCTGGTTTAGTCCTGGCATCCCTGTGTCTCTTCCAAACGTGGAGTATGAGGCTCTTTCACTGCTCTTCCCTGCAGAAGGAGAAAAGACAATGTTTGGGATAAGAGAGAAGTGGAGGGCTGTTTTATTTTCCCCCCAGACATCTGGATCCTGCTAAGGGACAAATCCTGTTCCCATGAGGCAGCTGGCCCTGAAACCTCCCAAGAAGGAACAGCCTGAAAAGCTTGTGCTAAAGCAGGAGCTGCTTTAGGCTCACAGAGAGCAGGGCCATAAACACCAAAAGCCTGGAGCTGCAGAGCACAGGGAAGTGCTTGTGGCCATGGAAACTGGCAGTGTGAGCCCCGAGCCAAAGCTCCCTGCAGACACCAGAGAGCTGCCAGCTGGACTTGGCAGGGCCAGGCTGGAGCAGCCCAAGGGCCAGGAGCAGTGACCAGAGCCCAGGTGTGCTTCCAGACAACAGGAAATGCAGCCCCAGCACAGGAGAGCTCAGCTCCTGCTCCACACAGGGCTCTGGGCACCTTCTGACCCTCTCCTGGGGGAGGCTCAACTTCCCAAAACCTGCAGTTCCTCACAGCCAGAGCATCGCTGCCAGCTGGGATCTGTGTGCCAACAGCCCCATGCCAGCAGGGACTGTGTGCCCCTGGGAACTTCACAGAATCCCAGACTGGTTTGGGTTGGATGGGACCTCAAAGCCCACCCAGTGCCACCCCTGCCCTGGCAGGGACACCTCCCACTGTCCCAGGCTGCTCCAGCCCCAATGTCCAGCCTGGCCTGGGACACTGCCAGGGATCCAGGGGCAGCCACAGCTGCTCTGGGCACCCTGTGCCAGGGCTCCCCACCCTCCCAGGGAACAATTCCTGCCCAATATCCCATCCAGCCCTGCCCTCTGCCAGTGGGAAACCATTGCCCCTCATCCTGGCACTCAGGATCAATGAGGGCTCCTCTCACAACCACCTCACAGTGTACACATGCAGCTGAAAATAACGTTTTGAAGGGCCAAAAAAAAAAAAAAAAAGGAGTCCATACGCCTGGTGGGATGTTCCCTCTATGAAACATCCTGGCCTCTAGGAACCTCTCCTGCCTCATGGTCACTGCCCTGGGCACAGCATGGCCCCAGCCAGCAGCAGCCAGGGGTGCCAGGACAGCAAAGGACACGAGAAAGGGAGGAAGGGAATGGTTCTGTGCTGTGCCTGGAGCAGCTGGAGGCACAACAGTGTCCTTTGGGATTCTCTCCATCCCCCTATGGCAAAACCAGACACCCTTCTAGTAGGGAACAGGCACTCCAGCAGCCCCCAGCCCCAAACCCTTCCTGAAAAGGGGATCACAGATCAGATCCTGCCGCCGGTCTGGCTTAGGGAGCAAAATTGGGAGGGGCAGGATTTTGCCAATCTGCTTATCCTAAAGCCAGCCCCGAGGCCACTAAGATGCAGGTTAATGCACTGGGGCGACGCTGAGGCTGGCAGGACTCTCCCCACCCCACTAAGAGGTTTTTGGGGAGCAGATGAAGAGGGGAGCGGAAGCAAAATGCCTCAAACCAGATGCCTGAAGCACAAGGCCCAGAGACCAGAGAATGCCAGAGTGGTTTGTGTTGGAAGGGATCTTGAAGATCACCTCATTGCAGCCCCTGCCACAGACACCTCCCACTGTCCCAGGCTGCTCCAAGCTCTGTCCAACTCAGCCTTGGGCACTGCCAGGGATCCAGGGGCAGCCACAGCTGCTCGGGGTACCCTGTGCCAGATGGGAAAAGAGAGGAGGCTGCTCATTTTGCAACATTACCATGGAGAACTTGGTTCTTAAACTCAACCCAAAAATTTTAGAGTGGATTCCTCCACTACAACCCCCAAGCCCAGACCCCCATTCCTGATGGAAGGTCCTGGGGTGCAGCCTCTCCCTCCCTCTGTCTAGTGACGGCCAGAGGCTCTGGGTGCTGCTGCCATTTCCTTTCAGAGGCTTAAACATTAAGTAAACAAAGGTCAAAATGTCAGAGGATGGATCTCCTAAATGACCTAATTTCTAAAAGAGCTTAAGAGCTCGATCCGCCACAGCACCAGCCACGGGCACAAAGGACTCAGCAGGTTGTGGCATCAGGCAGGTCCTGATTACTCCTAAAGCAGAGGAAAAGCAGGGTAATGCCGGGGGGGTTGGCTGGACAGCAGCAGACAGGTCTCCTATCTGATAACAGTGCTGCTTCTGTGTGTGACTGCAGTGGGGAACCATGGAATGGTTTGGGTTGGAAGGGACCCTAAAGCCCATCGAGTCCCGTGCCCTGCCATGGGCAGGGACACCTGCCACCATCCCAGACAGCTCCAAACCCCATCCAGCAGCCTCTGCCATCACCAGAGAACTTGGGCTGAACCATGGGGCTCCTGGATGTGTGTGAGAAGGTGAAGGGACACTGGGCAATCCCCAGCCATGTGCAGTTTAACAAGGGCAAGTGTCAGACCCTGCCCTGGGGTGGGGCAGCCCTGGATGCAGGGACAGGCTGGCAATGAGAGGCTGGAGAGCAGCGCCCTGGGAAGGGACCTGGGGGTCCTGGTCGGTGCCAAGTTGGATCTGAGTCACCACTGGCAGCCCAAAGGGCCCCCGTGTGCTGGGGCACCAGGCCAGGGAGGGATTGTCCCACCCTGCTCTGCACTGGGGCAGCCTCACCTCCAGTGCTGGGGCACCTTGGGCACCACAGGGTCAGAAGGAGCCAAAGCTGTTGGAGAGTGTCCAAAGGAGGGACCCGGAGCTGGGGAAGGGCTGAGGAGCAGCTGAGGGCACTTGGCTCGTTCAGCTGGAGCAGAGGAGACTGAGGGGAGACTCCTCGGGGGCTGCAGCTCCTGCCGAGGGAAGGCAGAGGGGCAGGGGCTGAGCTCTGCTCTGGGACAGGGCCAGGAGCCCAGCAAGGGCTGGAGCTGTGTCAGGGCTGGCATGGAGCTCAGGGAAAGGTTCTTCCCCCCGAGGGTGCTGGGCACTGCCCAGGCTCCCCAGGGAATGGTCCCGGCCCCAAGGCTGCCAGAGCTGCAGGAGCGTTTGGACAGCGCTCTCAGGGATGCTCAGGGTGGGGCTGTTGGGGGCTGGGCAGGGACAGGGACTGCACTGATGGTCCCTGAGGGTCCCTCCAGCTCAGGATATTCCAGGATTCTTTGAACCCAGTGTCAGTTCTGCACTGCTCCAATCCCTTCTTTGGATGTCTCTCATTTCTCACTGAGCAGCTACTGCACCCTTGGATCTGTGGGTGCTCCATAGGATGGGGGTCATTGGGAAAGACAGGGCAGCCCTGGCCAGCCCCAGCTTCTGCACCTTCCACCACCACATAACAAGGAAAAAAAGCAGTAATAAACTCAGCAGAAGAAATTTTACATTTAAGTGTGTATGAAAACAAGGCAGAAGAAAGAATGGCAAACTGTTCTGGACTGGAATGTACCTAAGCCTGCTGAAATTCAAAAGGTGCACAAGGTGAGCAAGGAAAGGCTGAAGTTGCCAGCAGAAGGAGCTGTTTCTGTGGGCAGGGAGATGGCAAACCCAGACCCACCCTGTCACCCCTTGGCAGCCACAGCCCAGGGCACCAAGCAGGAAAGGTGGCAAAGCCCCAGGAAGGAGGCAAGGACCAGGATGGAGACAAGTAAAGCTCCCCAAACTCCATCTTGCTCCCTACAGAATTACTGAAATCCTGCACGTGGGCGTGGAGGGATCTTGTGGGAGGAGGAGGAGAAGAGAGGGGGAACAAATCCCTTGAAGAGGAAAGGGCTTCCTTTGGAAAGGACATGAAGCACAATGGAGGCACCTTGAGTCAGTGCACCCAGAGACTGGCTGAGAGCATTCAGCATTTCCAGATCTTTCTGGCACCCCCTCCTCCTGCCCCTCATCTACCTGTGCTGCCTCCAGCCCTGCCTAAGGAGCCATTTCCCAGCCTCTCTCCTCTCCCTGTTCCCTCCTGCAGGATCTGGCTGTGTGGGGCTCTGGGCAGCCTCCCCCAGTCCTGCCTTCAGCCAGGGCTTTTCCAGAGGAACCTCCCATGCTGTTTGTGCCACTCCTCCCAAAGGCACATCTGCTCCTGAGCTTGGAGATGAAGTGGAAAAATAAAAACTGCTCTTCTCAGAGGTTCCCACCCGCTCTGGCAGTGTCAGGGATTGGTTTTGGCACCCTGGATCATGGCAGCATCTCACCTCCACCAGAGCAAACTGCTTTTACATAAATCATGGGCTTGCCATTTTTCACACAGACCACAAAATCATGGAACAGCCTGAGCTGGAAGGGATCCACAGGGATCACCGAGTCCAACTCCTGGCCCTACACTTGACAGCCAAAGAAAAAATATTTAAATGCTGCCTACAAGTTTTTCCAGCACTGGCAGAACCAGTGCCCCCACATCACCCCAGCCCCAGCACAGCCACCACCCACCACACACCTCCCCCAGCCCCACACTGCTAATTCCATTAGAATTCCAGCCTGGGGGAAGAGGGGAGGAAAAACACAGCCTGGGATTAAAAATGGGGAGGAAAAAAAGAAGTTAAAAAACCAGGAGCAGCAACAACACCCTGATTAAACCCATTGTCCAGGAAGAACCCAATCTACAGGCACTGACAATACCCACCCGATTAGGAACACTGCTCTGAAAGGCAGCTAATTACTAGAAATAATTACTAGAAAGAAATCTGTTATGGCTTATCAGTTTCCTCACTGTTTAACCACCCCACTCCCCGCCTGTCCCTGCTGAAGATGAATGGTAAATTGTGAAATTGGGGATTTCAAACAGACAAAAAGCCCTTCCCACCCTCCTCACCCTCTGAGAGGAGCTGGTTTGTCACTGTGCTGTGTCCTGGAACCACCCCGGGACAGCCAGAGATGCTCCTGCCAGCTCTCCCCACCCCAGGCTGGGAAGCTCAGAACTGCCCAGGAGGTTCCCTGTCCTCCAGGGAACCAAAGGCTCAAAGCTGGAAAACTTGGAGGAGGGAACAATGGAGGGCTCAGACATTGGTTCTGCTCACCTGGTTCAAAGCCCCCACCTGGCAGCCTGGGATGCTCCTCATTCAGAGCACTGATGGTGCTTCCATTCTGGGATTTAGAATCACAGAATCCTGGAATATCCTGAGCTGGATCCCTCAGGGATGATCAGTGCAGCCCCTGTCCCTGCCCAGCCCCCAACAGCCCCACCCTGAGCATCCCTGAGAGCGCTGTCCAAACGCTCCTGCAGCTCTGGCAGCCTTGGGGCCGGGACCATTCCCTGGGGAGCCTGGGCAGTGCCCGCACCCTCGGGGGGAAGAACCTTTCCCTGAGCTCCATGCCAGCCCTGACACAGCTCCAGCCCTTGCTGGGCTCCTGGCCCTGTCCCAGAGCAGAGCTCAGCCCCTGCCCCTCTGCCTTCCCTCGGCAGGAGCTGCAGCCCCCGAGGAGTCTCCCCTCAGTCTCCTCTGCTCCAGCTGAACGAGCCAAGTGCCCTCAGCTGCTCCTCAGCCCTTCCCCAGCTCCGGTCCCTAATTTGAACAATTTCTAATTTATTTTCTTACTCTTTTGACAAATTTATGTTATTCAATCCAGTGCAACACAGCCCAGAGCTCCCTGCCCATCCATCTCACAGAGAGCTCTGATTTTCCTCATCACCTGTGGAGCTGAAGCTGTGGCAGAGGGAAGTGACTGAAGATTCCCCTCACACTGTGCCTTTATGGGAGCAGGAGGGGCATCACCCCAGCCCTGTGGGAGCCCTGGATGGGGGAGCATCTCCCACAGTGCTGTGTCAGGGCAGCCCCTCTCGGGTGCCTCCCAAAGTCAAGCTCCCATCATGCCCCATGTTCATCCAAAGAACATCCATGAGCTCAAACTCAACAGCTGAACAAAAATCAGTGCTTTTCCTTTCAAACTGCTTTTGGATCAGGAGTGCATCCTGTGATCCACAAGGTCAGTATCCTGACACTGGGCTGGACTGGGGTGAGGAGCAGGGACCATTCCTCTGGCTGCCACCCACTGCTGCTCCTGCTCTGGGACCACTGCAGGGAACAACAGGGATTAAATCAGAGCTTTGTACTGCCCCAGCTCCACCCCAGGGGCTGAGCAGCCCTTCCTCAGTGCCACTGGGAGGGAACTCAGGCTGGGGAGGAGGACCCTGGGCAGGGGATGAGAGCTTGGGCTGGGGTGACACCAAAGGACCCAACCAGGACAGAACAGGGATACAGCCTGCAGGGATTTCAGGGATGTGCTGGCAGTGTCCTGCTCCCCTCAAATTCAGACCTTTCCTTCTCTCCTGGCCAGGCAGATCCCTCCAGCCCTGCCCTTCCCATGCTGCTCGTGGAGTTTGTGAGCCCAGCTCCCAGCACAGAGACACACTGGGCACAAATCTGCATGGACACACTGCACTGCTCCCCTACCCAAAGAGCCCCTCCACCCTGCACTTCCCAGCCCCTCTCCTTGCTCCCTGCTCCTGTCAGATCAGTCTGAGTGCTGACATGCAGGAGGGGGAGCACTGGCTGCACAAGGGCCCGAAAATGCCACCAGCCTGCAGGGGCAGGGGAATTCTTCACCCTGCAAGGGATGTGATCACTGCCTCAAAGCTCAGGCAGGCAGGAGCTCCTCAGCCCACCAAACACTGTCAGAGCACAGCCTCCTTTTCCATGTGAAAAACTGAGGAAAAAAAAATCACCATTTGCTCCATTTCTGCATCAAGTGCTACCTGCTGTAGTGTCCCTTTGCTGTGGAAAGGTGCTCCCTGTCCCTAAAGCCCATCCTCAGAGGAAAGCAGACTGCAGCCTGGCCCTGGGGCATGCATGGACTTCAGGAACACAAAATGCAAAGGATGGGGGTCCCAGGAGGAGCCATCACCACCCTGACTGCTCAGAGCCCAGCACTGACTTGGGGGGCCCTTTCAGCTCAGCCTCCCTCTCTACTGGCCCAACCCACCCCTGCCAACACAGAGCATCCAGGCTGCTCCCAAAATGGCTCTTCACACAGTTCCTGATCCTCTCTGAAGAAATGGAGGTCGAGTGGGAAAGAGATAAAAATTCTGATCTTGCAGAAGGGCTTAGATGTTTCACACAGTTTTTCCATCAACTACCACAACATGTTCATCCCCATCTGCTCCCTCCACCTCCTCAGATTTTAAAATTCCCTGGTTCCACTCAACCACCCCATTAACATGAACTTCCTCCCTGAGGGGCACCTTGCTGGAAACCAGGGCACACAAGGCACACATTTCCAAAACTCCCCTTTCCCTCCCACTTTTCCTCTGGTTTTACAAAAGCATTATTTCATTTTTCTGCCTTTCTTCTCCCCTATCCCTTTGCATTTTGCCACTCTAAAAGTTTTCAGAAGCAGCTTGGAAAAGATGAAAAGAAAATCCCACCCCTGCTCTTCCCCATGTCCTTCCTTCCCAGCACATGAGTAAAGAGGTAGGTTCAGATTGGATATTGGGCAAGAATTGTTCCCTGGGAGGGTGGGGAGCCCTGGCACAGGGTGCCCAGAGCAGCTGTGGCTGCCCCTGGATCCCTGGCAGTGTCCCAGGCCAGGCTGGACATTGGGGCTGGAGCAGCCTGGGACAGTGGGAGGTGTCCAAGGGTGGCACTGGATGGGATTTAAGGTCCTTTCCCACCCAAAGCCCTCCATGATTCTTTGGTTCTACAATGAAAACTGATTTATGTATTTTGGAACCTGCTCCCAGAATCAATGCTTTCTACTTTAACCACGTTCAATTTTAGGAACAAAAGGCACTTGGAAATATGAGGAACTCTTTCCCCCTGCCTGTTTCCTATTTCAGTGGGGCTGCTCCTGATCCCCCTGTGCCAGAGTGTGGCCACAGCCTTGCTGGCCACAGGGCCAGTGCTGCCCTCAGCTCCAGAGCCCTGGAATCACCTCAGTGCAGGGGAGTGGCTGCAGGGACTGGAGCCCCGGCTTTGAGAGGGAGCCAAAGGCTCTGCCCCACACACATCAAAGGGAACAGCTCCGTGCTCCTCCCCAGGCAGCTCCTTCTCAGCTGGAAGCTCTCAATGCTGCTTTGGCCCCAGGTGTGGGATGGGCAGGGAGGGGTCCCCCCACGCACATCCCCCCAGCCCAGAGCTGCAGCAGGGAACTCTCAGGAACTTCTCTGTGCTCCACTCACATCGTCCTGGGCCACACAGAGAGAAGGAAGATCCTCCTTGCAGAGGGACAGCTGCTCAGAAAGGCTCCTCCCCCTGCACAGGATCCCTGGGACACCCAAAACTCATCCCCAGCAGCACAAGGGGGGGAGCAGAGCTCACAGCGAGCCCCAGCCCTGACCAGGCCAGGCAGGGTCAATGTGTGGCTGCTCCTGCCCCAGAACCACCCTGCTCTGCTCTTGCCCTTTGCCACCACATCCACAGGGGGGTTTTGTGTTGGTGGATTTTGTGTTTCAAACACAATTCCCTATTCTTACCCCTCCCTTCCATCCACGAGCAAGCCCTGCCCCAGCCCTGCTCCTTCCACATGTGCTGGAGCATTTTAACCACCCCTGCGTGGGCAAAGATGGGGAGGACTAACCCCAATTCCTGACCTAATGCCATTAGAGGTCTCTAAGCCCTCCAGGAGGGATATTTTCTGCTCTTAATCTCTCCTCCCACCCCCAGGCTGGGGGAGGTGACTGGGTGAATGGTCACACACATCCAGTCACTCAGGATCACGTCCCCAGCACTCACCACCTCTGTGAGCTCCTCACACTGCCTGCCTGGGGCTGGGGATGCAGGGGCCAGACAAGGCTGCTGGAGCCTGGCAGGATGGGAGGAGGCCCCCCAAACCCACTGCAGCAAAGGGAGCAGCCCCAGTCCTCTGGGAACTGACACCAGCCCCTTGCTAGTCTCAGCACCCAGTGGGTCTGGGTGGAAGTGACCATGGTGGGATCACCTGGTGCCACCTCCCCACTCAAGCAGGGTCCTCCCAAGTCCTTAATAAATCCTTCAAAATGAGTATCTCTCCCACCCCTCATTCCCAGCTTCCAGGAGCACACTCAGCCCATTCTGGTGGGCATCAACCCCTGCTACTGCCTCAGGGTGCTACCATAAAGCAGGGAAAAGTAACCACACACATAAAACAGCTGGCACAGCTGGCACTGGTGGAACCCTCTGGGTACCAGCTCCCTGGAGCACAGCTTGGAGGACACCTGGAGCAGGAACAGCACAGCAACAGCAGTGCTGCCCCAACGCTGCCCCCAGCACGGGCAGGCAGTGCCAGTGTCCCTGCCCTGGGGACTGCAGGCAGCTGCAGGCACTCACCCACGAGTCCAGCTCCCAGGAACGCTGAGGAGGAGATGCTGCTGTGGGGTGGCAGCTCCCGGTGCTCGCCGTAGTGGGGCCCTTCACCATAGCTCTGCTGGACAACAGGGACAGTCACACCTGGCTGTGGGGGTGCTCAGCACAACCCCAAAACATGAGGCTGCCAGGGCCCAGCCTCCCCCAGGAAGGGGCAAAGCCAAAGGCTCCTTGTGAAAAGGGCATGGAAAGGGTTTTATCCTCGTGCCAAAGGAGGGCAGTGTTGGGAGGGGACATGGCAAGAGGGGACATGGAACCATGCTTTGCCCCATGCTGGCAGCTCTTGGGCAGTTTGGCACCCACCAGGTAAGAGCCAGGCACTCCCTGAACCAAGGGAGTGAAGGGGCAAGAAAAGGCTGGATAAATGTAAATGTATATTTTTAGACATATTTATATAAATTCTAAATATATAAATGAGAGTTGACACCACAGACCCAGATCTGTTGCTGAGGGGAGGGGAGGGAAAGGTGTCATGGCAAAAACAAATCACACAAACCCATTAAAACAAAAGTGACATCATTTCCATGAAGTTGTGGCATTTCTCTCTTCCCTACTCAGGCCCCAGCCATAAGGTGTTACAGCCTCAACTCCTTCCCTGCAAAACCCTTCCCAAGTTCTCCATCCCCACCAAGGCTGCCATGGCCAGACAATGTGGTGGATTGCAGGGATTCCCTCCTCAAGCTCCCAAAGTCTTGTAGGGTGGGTGCTCAGGAAGCTTTGCCTTGAGATGAGATCCCTCAAGCCACTCAGATCCTCTGACCCACCCATCTGTGTCTCCTTGGGGACCTGTCCCACCCCCTGGGCTCCCTCTCCCCACACCAGCACTGGGTGCAGGGAGGAGATGCCCCCACAGGAGCCCATCACAGTGCAGGTCTGGGAGAGGTTTTTGGAGGAGAAACCTCAAAGGGACCCCAAGGCAGCAAAGCCTGGGGAGAAGGGGATGGGGGAAACCCTAGAGAGTTCCCAGAACCCATGTCCAAGATGGGATGGAGCCCAGGCTCAGAGGACCCCGTTTGTTTTGGCAGGAGCTGGGTGTCTGTGCTTTGTCCTTACCCTGCCCTGGTCAAACGTGGAGCTGTTTTGATCTGCCGTTCCCCAGGAACCTGATCCTGCTCTTTCATCCAAGCCTACCGAAAAACAGGAAGAACAAAGGTTACTCTTTGCTTTATCAGCAAAGCCTCAAAGGTGTTCTCGTAAAATTAACTCTTCCTTCTACAAACAACACAATATTTTCATTAATAAACCACTTCCACTTGGCGTGACTGAGCCTCCCCCTGCCTCCTCACCTTCCCACTCCCGCTGGGAGGGATTCCACAAACTTCAAAGCAAATCCCACCACAGCTTGGAAATGGTTCAAAACATGGGACAGTGGGAAGAGGAGAAACAAGTATTTTAACTCCTTTATTCCAGAGAGCACCCACGAACCTCCTTCCCCCAGAGAGCAGCGGTGAGAGGGACTGAAGTCTAAACCAAAACCACACTGTATCCATTTGGATGCTCCAGGACTTGAATTTTGCCAGTGGTGCTGCAGGATCATGGGCAAAACTCTGTTCAGCCTGAGCAGAATGGAAGAGTTCCCAGAGGCGAAATCCTCAGCTGGGAATTGCTGGGGGTGCAGCATTACACTCACCTGTCCAGGGGTGTTCTTTCAGCCCCACAAGGTTCCCCTGAGGAAGTGGGGCCATCAGAGCACACCCCCAGCCTTCTCAGCTTTAGCCCTCCCAAAAATATCCTCAGCAAAACAGGATCCAGCCCAAAGCAGCAGAGGAGCAGGCAGAAGGTTTTGCAATGTTCGTGCACAGGCTGTGGTGGGAAATCAGCTCCTTTCATCCCCTGCCAAGTGCAGGCAGGCAGCACCTCCTGGGCTGCACCAGGGGAGAGAGAGAATCATGGAGAGGTTTGGGCTGGAAGGGACCTCACCCAGCTCATCCCACTCCTGCCCTGGCAGGGACACCTCCCACTGTCCCAGGCTGCCCAAGCCCCAATGTCCAGCCTGGCCTGGGACACTGCCAGGGATCCAGGGGCAGCCACAGCTGCTCTGGGCACCCTGTGCCAGGGCTCCCCACCCTCCCAGGGAACAATTCCTGCCCAATATCCCATCCAGCCCTGCCCTCTGCCAGTGGCAGCCATTCCCTGGGTCCTGTCCCTCCATCCCTTGTCCCCAGTCCCTCTCCAGCTCTCCTGGAGCCCCTTCAGTGAGCTGGGAATGTCCATCATGACACAAAAACTTTGGGATGTTGCATCAGCACAGCTCCCACAGTTCCAGCTGATACCCAACCACAGGGAAGGAACCTTCCCTGGAAAACAGCCTTGACCTGACTGCAGGATCTCCAACTGTGCTGCTCCAGTGGGTGACCAGGGGCTGGTGAACAGCAGCTGGTGTTCAGAGGGCAAATCCAGGGATGTGAGAGAGGCTGAGCAGGGTGGGGGCACCCATCATATTTGGGGGGGCTGCACAAACACTGTGAACTCTGCTGGGTTGGACAGGGAGAATCCCAGAGCTGCAGAAGGCTGAGAGTGAGGATGGCACCAGCCATGGGCACTGCCCAGCCCATGGACACCCCTGCCCCCACCAGCCATGGATGAACCAGCCTGTCCCAGCAGCAGGGCCCTGTGGCTCTCTGGGGACCCGTCCTGTGCTGGTTCTGCCAACGGGGATGGCACCTCCAGGTGCCCCAGGATGCCCTTTGGGAGCAGGGAGCTGAGAGGCAGCAAGGACATGGGGGCAGGGCTCACTCCCATTTCGCTTGGCAAAGCTGATTATTATGGCAAACATGCCTCAGATTTGTCTCCTCCGCTCCCCTCACTGTTCATTTAACCAGAAACTTCTTTCAAATTACATCCTTCTATTTCTGTGCCTTTGTGTTAATCATTTCCCCAGAGAATTGGTGTTTAATTGCTGTCTAATTTGCATAATTATGCATATTAATCTCCACACCTAATGAATATTCATAATTCTCATTTAGATTTTGTTTTCTAATCAAAAATTTCCAATGTGATTACTGTGCAGAGCAGGGATAAGCCTCTAATAATACCTTGGATACTAGGGAGAATTACTGCCAATTCTCCCACCTCCTACTTCCTAGAATAAACTTTTGCTTTGCTAATGTGTTTTTCCAAAGCAATTCATCTGCAATCCCTGCAAACCCTGGCGAGGCAGGAGGCAGAAACGCTCCTTTGAGTAATTTTGCTGTCACTGGTGGTTTTAAAGCTCCCCAAGGGTTGGGGAGAAGATATGAGCAGGATCAGCAGCCTTGGAAAAGTGGCTCCTTCAGGCTGGAAGGACAAGGACTGCAGCACCACAGTCCCCATGGGAGCCTCAGAGACACAGGGGAAGCCAAGGTGTGGGGGTCCAGACCCACCCGCCCAGCCCTGCCCCACACAGGATGGGCTCTGGGGGTCCTGGGTCACCCTGCATCACCCTGACCTCTCACAGAGCCCTTGGTCCTGCCACCAACCCACTGACTGCACACAGGCATTCCCAGGCCAGAATGTGCCTGGAGAGGATGCTCAGGGAGCTCTGGAGGAAGACAGGGTGCCTGGAAGACCAGGGAAATTTTCCCCAGGTTGTTGAGTCTTCCTCCCTTGAATGTCCTTTCAGATATTCAAGAACCTTTGGATATACTCTTGAGTTATGCCAAAAGAGTCTGGACACAATCCTGTGCCCTGTGCTCTGGGATGCCCCTGCCTGAGCAGGGAGATGGGACCAGATGAGGCCCTTCCAACCTCACCCACTCTGGCATTCTGTGCCAAAAGACCTGAAAATACAAGTAAATCCTTGCCCAATTTCCCCAAGGAAGGAGGAGGAGGAGACAGTGAGTGGCACAGGGGGCAGAGGCTGAGGGTGAGGGTCACACATCCCCTGGAGAAGGACAAAGCCCTGGCACAAGCTGCTGCACCCTGTGGTGCCACCCCTTGGCACAGAGCCTGGAGAGCCACCCATCCAGGGCACAGCCAGGTCCCCAACCCCTCCTTGGCCTCCTTGTGACCCCAAATGGGACCACAGCAAACCAGCCCTGGTTTTTTCAGGAAAAAATTCCTCCCTGGGAGCTGTGGCTGCCCCTGGATCCCTGGCAGTGCCCAAGGCCAGGCTGGACATTGGGGCTGGAGCAGCCTGGGACAGTGGGAGGTGTCCCTGCCATGGCAGGGGTGGCACTGGGTGGGCTTCAAGGTCCTTCCCAACCCGAACCAGTCTGGTATTTTGTGATTCTATAACCCCTGGGGAAACCCAAAAGGTCTCTTGTACCCTCCAGGCAGTTCCTGTGGTTGCCAAGGTGAGGTGAGGTTCCACTCTCCCACCAAGGCAGCAAAAAGCATCCCAAGGTTCTGGAAGCACCTCTGAGGGGGCCCGTGCCAGCTCTGTCTGATGTCTCCTGGAAAATAAAGTCTTGCACCTTCCCTAGGCTGCAGCCAATGGCTTGAAAGGTGCCAGCAAACATCTCCCTATTTTCAACACCTGCAGGTGTTTTAGGAATTCAGGCTTTCTGGGATGAAGCCAGGAAAGAGCAGACTGCCCTCTTTCAATGTCTGGCATCTGTCCTACATTCCCTGCCAGCCCACTCTTCCCTCCCTTCATATTCCTAAGGATCTACAGCTTGGCAGCAATGCCCTCAGCCAGCCCTGCACAATGCCAGTGTTGGGCCATGGGCAGAGTGTGTGGAAAAGCTCCCAGCAGCAGGATTTGCTCCACTCACAGCACAAAGCCTCCAGACATGGTGTCAGCAACATTGGTCACACATCCTGGCTCTGGGGGCAGGGACAGCCTGGACACGAGAGGAGGGACAGGAAGGGGAAGAAGAGAAGGAAGCTGAGGTGGGAAGGACATGGCTGTGCAGCCCCAGGGCTCCTCCAAGGGCACCCCAGCAGCTGCAGAGGTGCCCCAGGTGCCCAGGGAAGGGCCAGAGGCACCTTGGGGCTCCTGGGAATGTGTTTCCTGCCTCTGGGCATCGCCCAGGAGCTGCCACAGGTGAGATGGAGATCCCAGGAGAATCTTCTGGACCCCAACTGCCCCATAATTAAAACACCCACAGTGCTGGCAAAAAAAATCTTAAATCCAAGTCATCAAAGAGAGATCATGTCCAAAGGGGAATGGAGATGCTGCAAGGGCTGGAGCCCCTCTGCTCTGGGGACAGCCTGGGACAGCTGGGGGTGCTCACCTGGAGAAGAGAAGGATCCAGGGAGAGCTCAGAGCCCCTGGCAGGGCCTGAAGGGGCTCCAGGAGAGCTGGAGAGGGACTGGGGACAAGGGATGGAGGGACAGGACCCAGGGAATGGCTGCCACTGGCAGAGGGCAGGGCTGGATGGGATATTGGGCAGGAATTGTTCCCTGGGAGGGTGGGGAGCCCTGGCACAGGGTGCCCAGAGCAGCTGTGGCTGCCCCTGGATCCCTGGCAGTGTCCCAGGCCAGGCTGGACATTGGGGCTGGAGCAGCCTGGGACAGTGGGGGGTGTCCCTGCCAGGGCAGGGGTAGCACTGGATGTGGGGGTGGGACTGGATGAGCCTTAAGGTCTCTCCAAATCCAAATCATTCTGGGATTTTGTGATTCTGTAACTGAAAGCTCCTGTGGCACAGAGCTGAATTCTGTCTGAGCTCCATCCTGGCAGGCTTTGCCACCCTTCCTGTGCTCTCCCACTGTGAGGTGTGGGACTTTTAGAGATGCCCACGTGCCCATGCTGCTGGCAGGAGCCAACTTGATTTTAAAATAACCCCATTTCCCAACGACCCAAGTTAAGGAACACTTTCCAATTGAGAAATGACAAAAATAGGAGCTACCTCCTCTCACCATTAATACAGTTATTAAACTGAGTACAGATTAATTGTGCATTTTAATAACCCTGAGCATGAATATTCATAACACATTTCTTTCTCATGTTCTAATTAAAACATACTAATAGAATAAGATGTAGCTGTCAGACAGTCATTTTTTTTCTCACAGTTTTCCTGCCACAGCCAAGAAGAGCTGATAGACAAGAGCTGTCCTAAGCTTCAGCAGGGATAAAAATAATTTAACCACATTTTGGCTCAGAAAAACCATCCTAAGTGCAGCAATGAACCCTAGTAAAGGCTATGGACAAGTGACCAGTGACACAGAGCAATGAGAGCTGCTCCCATCCAGGAACAGCTTTGGACACACAACAAAGAAAACACAGGAGAGTGATAGGAGAGGGGAACTGTTTTACCTAAAGGAGGACAGATTTACTTCAGATACTGGGAGGAAATTCTCCCCTGGGAGGGTGGGGAGCCCTGGCACAGGGTGCCCAGAGCAGCTGTGGCTGCCCCTGGATCCCTGGCAGTGTCCCAGACCAGGCTGGACATTGGGGCTGGAGCAGCCTGGGACAGTGGGAGGTGTCCCTGCCATGGCAGGGGTGGCACTGGATGGGCTTTAAGGCTCTTCCCAACCCAAACCATTCCATGATTTGAGCCTGCAGTGCTGCAGCTTTCCAGCAGTGCATGTTCTCCTCAGGTTATGTATTCCTAGGTACAGGATTTAAGAGCAAAAACTGTATTTGCTTTACAAATGGTATCTGAGAAGGTTCAGGAGCAAAATACCCCATTGTCCATCCTTGCATGTCCTCTGGATCTGGAGAGATGGCTGCACAGCCTTTGAGCTTTGCTTTGAGCAAAGCAATTGTTAGGGACTGAGCTTTAAAAGACCTTTCATAGAATCCTGGAATACCCTGAGTTGGAAGGGACACACAAAGACCATCGAGTCCAACTCCTGGCCCTGTCCCATTCACACAAAGGCCATGGCTTGTGGGGCCCTTGGCTGTGTCCAGGTGGTCAGAGCTGGCTCCAGAGCCACATTCCCTCCCACACCACCATACCCAAGTGCTGTGCTCAGACTGGAGCCTTCAGAGCTCAGGGCTCAAGGACCAGCCCCTGTGCCCAGGTAGGTTTGGGGCTCTGGTTGGTGAAATCAGGGCAGCCTCTCTTGGTGCAGTATTTTTGGCTCCTGTGGATGGCAGCTGGAAGGCACAGGCTGAGAACTGAGCAGGAGAGATGTGGGATGGATCACAAAACCTGCTCCCTTTAATGCCTTTACATAGAATCCTGGAACAGTCTGGGGTGGAGGGGCATCAAAGCCCATCCAGTGCCACCTCCCACTGCCCCAGGCTGCTCCAGCCCCAATGTCCAGCCTGGCCTGGGACACTGCCAGGGATCCAGGGGCAGCCACAGCTGCTCTGGGCACCCTGTGCCAGGGCTCCCCACCCTCCCAGGAACAATTCTCAGGAGGAGGAGGCAGTGAGGGTCCCACACAGCAGCCCCAGGGGTGACACTGGGGGACACTGCTGGGGCTCCTGTTCTGCTGGAGCTGTGACTGAGCCAGGCTGAGCCTCTCCCTCCCCCTGGCCTCCACAATCTGCCCTCCCTAAGCTGATTCCAGCAAAACGACTGGGCCAGGCTTTTTTTTTTTTTCTTCAAATTCTATTAAAAATATTTAGGCCAAATCCCTCCAGTGGCTGGAGGAGTTTTGGAAGCAGCTGTAGCTGCCACAAAGGTGCATCTTCCATCCTCAAGAGAGACCACACAGTGCCCATGGTGGGGATTTAAAGGCCAGGAGGGAAATTCCAGCTCTGCAGCCACAGCAGTGCCCGAGGGCTGGAGCAGGACAAAGATGTGGTGGCAGCTGGCAGTAAAACCTCACAGCCAGCAGCTTTTCAAGCTCATGGAATACTTAGATCCATGGAATGGTTTGGCTGGGAAGAAGCCTTAAAAATCATGGTTACTTAACCCAGAGCAGCCCTGCTCCCCACCTGCCTCCCTCGGGGTGGGACAGCACAAGGCAGCACGGGCAGGACCAGCACAGGCAGGGCAGCACAGGCAGGGCCAGCACAGGCAGGGCAGCACAGGCAGGACCAGCACAGGCAGGACCAGCACAGGCAGGGCAGCACAGGCAGGGCAGCACAGGCAGGGCAGCACAGGCAGGACCAGCACAGGCAGGACCAGCACAGGCAGGACCAGCACAGGCAGGGCCAGCACAGGCAGGGCCAGCACAGGCAGGGCAGCACAGGCAGGACCAGCACAGGCAGGACCAGCACAGGCAGGGCCAGCACAGGCAGGGCCAGCACAGGCAGGGCCAGCACAGGCAGGACCAGCACGGGCAGGGCAGCACAGGCAGGACCAGCACAGGCAGGGCCAGCACAGGCAGGGCAGCACAGGCAGGACCAGCACAGGCAGGGCAGCACAGGCAGGACCAGCACAGGCAGGGCAGCACAGGCAGGGTCAGCACAGGCAGGGCAGCACAGGCAGGGCAGCACAGGCAGGACCAGCACAGGCAGGACCAGCACAGGCAGGGCCAGCACAGGCAGGACCAGCACAGGCAGGGCAGCACAGGCAGGGCCAGCACAGGCAGGGCCAGCACAGGCAGGACCAGCACAGGCAGGGTCTGCACAGGCAGGACCAGCACAGGCAGGACCAGCACAGGCAGGGCAGCACAGGCAGGGCAGCACAGGCAGGACCAGCACAGGCAGGGCCAGCACAGGCAGGGCAGCACAGGCAGGGTCTGCACGGGCAGGGCAGCACAGGCAGGACCAGCACAGGCAGGGCAGCACAGGCAGGACCAGCACAGGCAGGCAGGACCAGCACAGGCAGGGTCTGCACAGGCAGGGCAGCACAGGCAGGACCAGCACAGGCAGGACCAGCACAGGCAGGGCCAGCACAGGCAGGACCAGCACAGGCAGGGTCTGCACGGGCAGGGCAGCACAGGCAGGACCAGCACAGGCAGGGCAGCACAGGCAGGACCAGCACAGGCAGGACCAGCACAGGCAGGGTCTGCACAGGCAGGGCAGCACAGGCAGGACCAGCACAGGCAGGGCCAGCACAGGCAGGGCCAGCACAGGCAGGACCAGCACAGGCAGGGCAGCACAGGCAGGACCAGCACAGGCAGGACCAGCACAGGCAGGGCAGCACAGGCAGGACCAGCACAGGCAGGGCAGCACAGGCAGGGCAGCACAGGCAGGACCAGCACAGGCAGGGCAGCACAGGCAGGACCAGCACAGGCAGGACCAGCACAGGCAGGGCCAGCACAGGCAGGACCAGCACAGGCAGGGCAGCACAGGCAGGGCAGCACAGGCAGGGCAGCACAGGCAGGACCAGCACAGGCAGGGCCAGCACAGGCAGGACCAGCACAGGCAGGGCCAGCACAGGCAGGACCAGCACAGGCAGGACCAGCACAGGCAGGACCAGCACAGGCAGGGCAGCACAGGCAGGACCAGCACAGGCAGGACCAGCACAGGCAGGACCAGCACAGGCAGGGCAGCACAGGCAGGGCAGCACAGGCAGGACCAGCACAGGCAGGGCAGCACAGGCAGGGCAGCACAGGCAGGACCAGCACAGGCAGGACCAGCACAGGCAGGACCAGCACAGGCAGGGCAGCACAGGCAGGGCAGCACAGGCAGGACCAGCACAGGCAGGGCAGCACAGGCAGGGCAGCACAGGCAGGACCAGCACAGGCAGGACCAGCACAGGCAGGACCAGCACAGGCAGGGCAGCACAGGCAGGGTCTGCACGGGCAGGGTCTGCATGGGCAGGGCAGCACAGGCAGGACCACCAGTCCCACTGTAATTTGATTTGAAGCAGAGGTGACAGAAGGCTGCTTGATAAACACTTCCAAATTAAGCGGCTTTGTGTGCTAATCGCTCTGGCAATCAGCCCCACAGCAAAATCTCTGCTAAAAGGGATTGGAAATCAATAAAATTAGTCGACTAGTAATTAGCTTTAGTCCCAGGAAAACCAGCAAAGTTGTTTTTCCTGATGAGAGGTGGCTCCACTCGCTGAGGAACAACTCACCCAGGCACCCCCCAGGAAAGGTCTGAGGTGCTGGCACAGCCCCTGTGAGGAAAAGGGGTGCTGGAAGCAGCTCCCAGAATTCCTGTTTATTTACCAGCCCCATCCACCCCAAATAGGAAAAAACAGCTGTGAGTGGAAGGCAGCCGGGAGCTGTTTACAGGACGTCGATTGTGGAGGGGACCATACAATTTGTTCACTTCCTTTTCCCGCTGCACGACAAAACAATTAAAATAAAAATAAGGGGGGGGGGGGAATAAAAAATCCACCCTGAAACACCTGGAGGGCAGCACGAGGTCCCTGGCAATGCCACCCTGGAGGGCTCTGCTCAATGGGGCAGGTCAGGGGATGTTTGATACCTTTCACTGCCTTGAAATTTGAGGTAGGACCAAAACTGACTGGCTGGGACAGTGAAGCTCAGCTGTTCTGCTGCCCTGGAAGTGTCCAAGACCAGGCTGCATAGGGCTTGGAGCAGCCTGGGATAGTGCAAGGTGTCCCTGCCCATGGAAGGGGGCTGGAATGTCCTGACCTGTCCAGGGGAATTGAATGGGCCAGGTGGCATTTCCCTCTGGGACAGGGCCAGGAGCCCAGCAAGGGCTGGAGCTGTGTCAGGGCTGGCATGGAGCTCAGGGAAAGGTTCTTCCCCCCGAGGGTGCTGGGCACTGCCCAGGCTCCCCAGGGAATGGTCCCCAAGGCTGCCAGAGCTGCAGGAGCGTTTGGACACTCTCAGGGATGATCTCTGTGAGTCCTTGCCAGCTCAGGATATTCCAGGACTCCACAAACAGATGCTCTGGACCAGGACAGCCCAGTGACACCATCCCCCAGAGCAGGCACCCCAGGGGGGGACAGCACCCACATTAAACTCACAGATCCCTGCACCATTTCTGAAGCAGATTCTGCCCCTTTATCTCTGTGATGATGAATGAACCCAGAACCCACAGCCACAACAGACCCATCCACCCCACACACCCCCCTGATTCAGAGAAGCACCTGCTGCTGCTGCCCCATCCCCAAATGTGCACTCAGGGATAATTTTTGACTTCAAAAAGCTGATGCGACCACTTTGGTGATTGTTAATTCCTCTGCTCAGCATCTGCTCGCCATCTCCTGCACTGTATTCCAGTTCAGCAGTTTCTGCACACACACAGATGGGGCTTAGGAAATGTTTGAGGTTGGAAGAAAAATAGGAGAGAACCAAGGAAGAAGGGGAAAAATTATCAATTTCCCATTGGCTTTCCATAAGGGATAAATATGGGGAGAAATTGAACCTACACCAAAACCAAACGAAATGAGAAAGAGGGGGAAAAGAGCCAAAGAACTTGAGCACCCCCTGGTCTTCTGGAAGATGCTCTGGTATCACTGAAACTGCTCTCAAAGGACAAGGCAGGCTCCAAGGCAACCCCCAGGTTTTGGGGGTGCTGGTGTGGCATCCCAGAAACAGAATCCTGGAGTGTCCTGAGCTGGAAGGGATCCACAAGGATCACTGAGTCCAACTCCTGTCCCTGCTCAGGACACACTAACAACCCCACCATGTGCATAAACAGCGACAATTATATGCAATAATAAATGTACAAACCAGTACAGGGGTGAGGAAGTTTTGGAAAGAACCAACAAAACCCAACCAGCAAATTCAGTCATCCCTCACTTTAGACACAAGTCATATTTGAAGGTCTAAAGAAAGGTCCCCACTGGATTTCAGGGAGTGATTTTATGGTAATCAAAATAAAAGCTTGCCTTTAAGACTTAATGACTTTCATTAATGACTTAATGAAATTAATGACTTTGGCCAGCCCAGGTATCATCAAGGCCTTGAAAAACGACTGCACAGGGTGCCCATGGTGGCACTGGGGCACAGCCACCACCCTCTGCTCTAGAACATGGCCAAGGTTCACACCAGTACTGAATTGTTGGGCTGTGCTCTTCCTGAAGGATAGGTCAGACTGGACAGGATGTATTAAACTAAAAAAATGGGGATGGATGGATGGATGGATAGATGGATGGATGGATGGATGGATGGATGGATGGATGGATGGATGGATGGATGGGAGCAGCCCTGGGGAGAAGGATTTGGGGTGTTGGTGGGTGAGAGGCTCAAGCTGCCCCGGCCATGGGCACTGACCCCAGAAACCCCCCTGTGCTGGGCTGAGCCCCCAGCGTGGGCAGCAGGGGAGGGGGGGATTCTGCCCCTCTGCCAGCTCAGGTGAGACCCCACCTGCAGAGCTGCCCCAGCCCTGGGGAACAGCAGCAGGAGGACGTGGAGCTGCTGGAGCCAGTGCAGAGGAACCACGGAGATGCTGCAAGGGCTGGAGCCCCTCTGCTCTGGGGACAGCCTGGGACAGCTGGGGGTGCTCACCTGGAGAAGAGAAGGATCCAGGGAGAGCTCAGAGCCCCTGGCAGGGCCTGAAGGGGCTCCAGGAGAGCTGGAGAGGGACTGGGGACAAGGGATGGAGGGACAGAACCCAGGGAATGGCTGCCACTGGCAGAGGGCAGGGCTGGATGGGATATTGGGCAGGAATTGTTCCCTGGGAGGGTGGGGAGCCCTGGCACAGGGTGCCCAGAGCAGCTGTGGCTGCCCCTGGATCCCTGGCAGTGTCCCAGGCCAGGCTGGACATTGGGGCTGGAGCAGCCTGGGACAGTGGGAGGTGTCCCTGCCATGGCAGGGGTGGGATGGGGTGGGCTTTGAGGTCCCTTTCAGCCCAAGCCATTCTGGGATTCTGTGCTAAAAATCCAGGTAGAGAAGTGAAGGCAGAGAGGCTTTTGGGGCTCCCAAATGCAGGGAAGATCCTGCTCCCTCCACATGAGCCCCAAGAGCAGCAGCCAGTCCCTCTCCCAGCCCCTGGGAGAGCCAGCAAGATGCCACACGGAGAAAGAAAACAAACCTGTGACGACAACCAGAGGGAAGAAAATAAACTTTAAAGCTCAAAACACTTCCCCCAGCTGTAAAAACAAAGGCCAGCAGTGACCAAACACGAGCACAAAGGAGCGGCAGGAGAAGGGGATGGAGGATAACACAGCCAGGGCTTCCTAAAGGTCACGAGCCCGCGGGATGAACCCACCGTGTCCCCTGTCCCCTGTCCCCAGCCTCTCCAGGACAAACCTCCCCATGGCCCTCATCAGCCTCCATCCAAGCCTGATGGCCCTGCAAGAAGCAGGATGTCAAGGAGGGTCCAAGGGACAAAAGTGCAGGGAAATGGACCAAGAATAACACTGGGCTGAGTCAGAGCCACAACAGGTGTCGGAGGAGTCGCTTTTCTTCGCCGTCCCTCTCATCAGTCGTGGTTTGGAGGGGCAGCTCTGCTCCCTCTGTGCAGATGGAAACACACCCAGTGTGAGGTGTGGGGGACTCCACAGCCCTGCAGTGCCATGCACTGTGACAGGGAGGGTGACAGGGACCATGGTGGCTGGCAGAGCACAATGGGATGTCCCAAAGCTCTGGAAGCAGCTTGGGATAGACCCAACCCTGCAGAACAAGGGGGTGGCCCAGACCCGACCCTGTGGTACCCCCTTTGCAGTTGGGTGTCACACAGCACAGTGTCTGTCATTGCAGAATCACAGAGAGGTTTGGGTTGGAAAGGATCTCAAATCCCATCCAGTGCCACCCCTGCCATGCCCAGGGACACCTCCCACTGTCCCAGGCTGCTCCAGCCCCAATGTCCAGCCTGGCCTGGGACACTGCCAGGGATCCAGGGGCAGCCACAGCTGCTCTGGGCACCCTGTGCCAGGGCTCCCCACCCTCCCAGGGAACAATTCCTGCCCAATATCCATCCAGCCCTGCCCTCTGCCAGTGGCAGCCATTCCCTGGCTCCTGTCCCTCCATCCCTTGTCCCCAGTCCCTCTCCAGCTCTCCTGGAGCCCCTTCAGGCCCTGCCAGGGCTCTGAGCTCTCCCTGGATCCTTCTCTTCTCCAGGTGAGCACCCCCAGCTGTCCCAGGCTGTCCCCCAGAGCAGAGGGGCTCAGCCCTTGCAGCATCTCCGTGCTTCCTCTGCACTGGCTCCAGCAGCTCCACGTCCTCCTGCTGCTGTTCCCAGGGCTGGGGCAGCTCTGCAGGTGGGGTCTCACCTGAGCTGGCAGAGGGGCAGAATCCCCCCCTCCCCTGCTGCCCACGCTGGGGGCTCAGCCCAGCACAGGGGGGTTTCTGGGGTCAGTGCCCATGGCCGGGGCAGCTTGAGCCTCTCACCCACCAACACCCCAAACCCTTCTCCCCAGGCCTGCTCCCATCCATCCATCCATAAATGCACAGACAATCCCGTGGAGAATCTTCCCTGTTTTTGCCTCACATGCAGTCAACATCAACACATCTGCTACTACAAAACATAGAAAATTCAGTAGATATGGGGCTATTCCCAAGACCAGGGGTTATATTTCATTAAACAGAAAGCTTCAGGGAGAAGACTGAGTGGAAATCCACATCCTGGTTTTTCCAGGTCATTTATTGTACCACAGAGTTGCACACTCATGACAGGAGCAGACACTCCACACTCACACATGGATTACTCTCCAAAGGGAGAAATCTCATTTTGCTGAGCGAGCAAGGGAACTCAGCAGCCTGCAGACTGAAACACACTGGGTCCCCTGGGACTCTCTCAGTGACCTCTCATGCTCCTCGGGCCATGGGGTGTTTTGCACACCCCCACACATGCTCAGAGGAGCTGCAACAAACCCCACTTACTCCACTTAGCAGCACCCACCTCTATTTCCGCTCTGATTTGCATCTTTCCAAGTATTGTTTTAATTTGCAATGTAAAATCAAATCAGCCACAGAGATGCAACCGGAACACTGGGGAACAGAATCTTCTCCCACTTGGTTTCCATTACTCACCGAGAAGACGAATGGGGACAGAAGCTTGTTTACCTAAAAATTGACCAAAAAAACCCCAGAAGTTTGCCAGAGAGGCATTTGAGATCAAACAGGCAGGCAGTGCCAGCTGTGTGTACGTGAGCCCTCCCAGCCCTGCACTGCTGCAGCCCCACAGGTAGGGAGGCCAGGGCTGTTAAAAATTAGACAAATTAAGGATGGCTTCCAAATAATGTGGAAATTACTTGGGGAAGTGGCCAAACACACGTACACCCCACCAGGGTGGCCTTGGCAGTCTGTTTGTGAGCCTTCTCTCAGGAGGGAGAGGGATGCTGGGGAATGACTTGTGCAGTAATGCACGAGTTGCTGCGAGCTTCCTCGGGAAAAACAGACCCCAAGGGTGAGCAGCCGGCCAGGGATGGTCACTGTCAGCCCAGGGCTGCGATCCTGCGGGTTGCTGGGCCCTGAGGATGCCCCAAGGGCACAGGATGCCGCAGGGCCCGGGAGCCAGCACTGGCCAGACGATGATTCAGCCCACAGGAAGGATCATCTCAGAAGAATTGCTGGACACACATGAGGAAAACTTTCCCAAACAAAGCGTTCTCAGCACACCTGCCCTCTCCCTCAGCCCCGGCTCCTGCTCGAGAGTAACCTCCAGCTCTGGTCACCACAACAAAAGTCGCTGTTTTTGTTTTCCCCTTTCCCAAGCTGAGCATTCCTGGGCCCAGCAGGCTCAGGATTCCATCCTGGCCCCCGAGAGC